>NC_045605.1:33123592-33426333 GCF_009762305.2 Zalophus californianus
CAGCTACAGAAAGTGCCCTGATTGTATATGGAAAAGTGTCGGCTGGGGAAGTGTTTATTGCATTTACAAGTGAGCTCAGGGATGGAATCAGCAACCTTTGCCTATAACGCCCGCAATAAAAGTAGAATTTGAGAGAAGAAATATCTATAAGAGGAAGGAAGACAGTAAAGATATGGCAAATGTAGAAATCCCAATTGTATTTTTGTCACTGATATAAATGTAAAATAAACATCAGGAAAACTTCTCCAAAATCAACTTTTTTAGATCTTTGCCTACTATATAACTCTAAGACTAAGTAAGGACATTTTTCTAATCTCTCTTTAAAAAAAAAACAAAAAAAAACAGAAAGTAGGGATTCATTTCAATATCCTTTCCTTAATAAAATTCACCTAATCCAAACTCAGTGTGATACGTTATACACCTTAATAAGTCCTTTTCAAATTTCTGTCAGAATTTCCCCAAACATAAAAGCATTATTTCCTTATTAAAAACCTGTTAATTTGCAATTGTCCTGGTTTAATTGAAATATTGCCTAAATTGGGAATGTTTGATTTACAAACTACTTTACAAACAGAAAAACTACTTTTCTGTTGAGGTTACAATTATGCACATGTGTATATATGTTTGTGTGTCTATTTTTATAAGTATAATTATATGAATGTGCACATGTAGTATTTACATAATTTTTATTTTAAATATTTAGAATTGGACACATGATAAAAAGATGTTTTCAACTTTTTACATAAAGGTTTATGTAAACTTTTATTATAAAAGTGCACAGAAAAGCTTAGAGCAAAGTGTTGTCATGATATACCCAATTTTTAGTGATATCGTTTACTTTAAAGGACCCCAAACTTACTGGCAATCATGCAGTTAGTGAGTGATTTTTTAAAAATATGTATGATCTGGATTTCATGTTCATTCAAAGAAAGACATTTTGTTAAAAACAAGATTTTCACCATAGTTTGATAAAAGGAACTTGAAGGGGACATTTTTTTTTAAACGAAGTAGCCCAATGAATGGTCTTCTTTGGTTAATTAACAGGTCAGAAAGTTAATCATCCAAAATTTATTATTCCTTTAAATCCTTGAGGTGGAGAGACTTCTTTGCTAGAAGAAGGGCTTATGGGAAATATTTAATCATTGCAGGTCCAGGCTGGAAGCTTGCTACAATCTAGCAAGGCAAGAGCCCATTTACTTTTGAGGCAACCTAACTGGAACCCGGTGGGCTTGAGTTCCAGTTCTGCCACTTGCCAGCTTATTGGTCATGGGCAAATTACTTAACCCTTCTAGACTTCAATTTATTCATCAATAAAATTGTGATGACATTTCACTTTTTCTCATAGAGGTTTTTTTTTTTAGGTTTAAATGATTTTACTTTTGTAAAATACTTAAGCAGTGCTGGGCACATGATAAGTGTTATGAAAACATTTGTAAACTTTATTGTTTTACCAAAACAAAGGAAGCAGTAAGTCATAGCTTCTTGCAAACACATCAGATATTGAATGCAATAAAATCAGAACTAGCAAAAAATTAAAATCAGTTAGTCATGAAGTATATAGTCATATGTTTGCAGATTTAGGTTATGTTTTGATTTGTGCTAGGCCCTTCTCACATGCATTATCTAATTCAATCCTTTCAACAACTCTGTGAGGATATGCTATCATTAATTTACAAATGGAAAAAATACCTGAAGCTTAGAGAGCTAAAAGGAATTTATCTGGGTAATAACAGCTGTAAAATGGTAGACCTAAATTCAAACCCAAGCCCACCGACTTTGGGCCTGTACTCTTTCCATTATGCAAGGACTACTGTCACGTTATGGGAAGGGTTTAGATTTGCTTTTCCAGAGACTCAGGAAAAGTTATTGCATTTAAATCATTGCAGCTATGAAGAGCACAACGTGAGTTTCATTTCTTTTTTAATCTGAGTAGTAATAACTCTCATTTGAAGAGCTTACTGTTCTACAAGATACTTTACATATATTGTCAAACTCCACAACTGAAAGTAGATATAATTTACATTCACAGATGAAAATATTTGGATAAGAGAAATTAAGTAATTTACTCAAGTATATTCTGATAAATTATCTTGCTAGATGGGAATCAAACTCAGGTGTGTTGAGCTCATTTCACTAAATTTTATTACTTTTGATTTAATACCTCTAGGAAAATAAGCCCTTTTTTTAAATCATAAATCCTAGTTGACATCTTCTCTATGACATTACAAATCATTCCTACATTTTCTCCCATAAAAGTTTGAAAAACATCAATGTTTAAATTGAAATTCTATAGTTTATTCAAAATTTAAAAATATGGGATATCAGAAAACCATTGACAAGAGTAATTTACAAACCAGTAATTCTCCTCTGAATTTGATTTTTAAAATAGGGAGAGGTAAAAAAAAATAAGATAGAATAATAAAACAAGGAGTAATAAGGAACAATAAGAAATTTCTAAAAAGCAAATATTCTTAGAGTAAGTTGAAAAGTTTAAGAGTTCAGAGAGAAGATGAAAATTCCAGAACATCTAGGGAATTGTCCCTCTTTAATTACCACTTGGCCCAAACATTAACTCTGGGTTGAAGCCCAATTTCTGGGCACTGATCACAAAAAGGCATGAATTATGAAGTCAGACTGACTTGAGTTTCAATGACAAGACCTGCCAATACTTAATGATATAAGCAATCTGTTGATCCACACTGAAACTCTATGGGATTGGAAAGGGCTTCCTGAAGGAAGAAAGTTTTGTTCTAATTCAGGAAGAATAGATACAGCTTTTATTTTATTATGTTATGTTAATCACCATACATTAATCATTAGTTTCTGATGTAGTGTTCCATGATTCATTGTTCGTGTATAACACCCAGTGCTCCATTCAGTACGTGCCCTCCTTAATACCCAACAGCAGACTAACCCATCCCCCAACCTCCTCCCCCCTAGAACCCTCACTTTGTTTCTCAGAGTCCATAGTCTCTCATGGTTCATCTCCCCCTCCGATTCCCACCCTTCATTTGTCCATTCCTACTATTTTCTTCTTTTTTTAACATATAATGTATTATTTGTTTCAGAGGTACAGGTCTGTGATTCAACAGTCTTACACAATTCACAGTGCTCACCATAGCACATAACCTCCCCAATGTCTATCACTCAGCCACCCCATCCCTCCCACCCCCTACCACTCCAGCGACCCTCAGTTTGTTTCCTGAGATTAAGAACTCCTCATATCAGTGAGGTCATATGATACATGTCTTTCTCTGATTGACTTACTTCACTCAGCATAATACCCTCCAGTTCCATCCATGTTGTTGCAAATGGCAAGATTTCATTCCTTTTGATGGCTGCATAATATTCCCATATATATATATATATATATATATATATATATATATATATAATGGAATATTAATGTCTCTCAATAGACATCTGGAAAGAGCCTAGATACAGCTTTTGAAAGCAAAAGATTCCTGAATGGCATAGCAGCTACATCAGAATTTCTTCAGACAATGTTTAAAACCAGATTCCCAGACAATAGCTTGACATTCTGTATGCTTAACAAGCATCTTAAGGGACTTTGCTGAACAGCTATTTAGCTGCAAGAAGTTAGTCAAATTGGGTGTCCAGGTAGAAAAAGAAAGTACAAATATGTAAAAGAATCCCTTGGAAACAGAATGTTACAATTAAAACAACTTTATGTCTGAAAGAAGAAGATCTAATAGATTGCTTAATAGATTAACTAAGTGAGTAATTTGCATGTCATTTTTGCAAACATTTAGAAACTACTGAAAAGTTTTAAATGGGTGGGGATGGCAAGAATAGTTTTGGGTTTGAAAAACCAACTGACAGAGAGGCATGAAGAAGGTGGACTTGAACAAGGCGGGGGGGTATTATGAAAGAAAGATGAGGAGGAGGCTCTTGCCATAATCTAATTGAAAGTAAGTTTTAAGCTGTGTGGAATGGATACGAATGGTATTAAGGAAAAGGAGAAATGGCAAATTTAGGAGATTAGCAGTTTGACAGAACTTGTGACTCTGCACAAAAGAAAAGAGAAGGATTAGTAAAAATGACCCAGTTTTTCAGCCCCATAGATTGCAAGAATGTTGGTGATACTAATAAAAGGGAGGGTGTGGCACTTTTTTCTTTAGCTTCAAATATAGATGTGTTCACCAAAAAGGGAGAAAGAAAAAAAAAAAAAGAAGATAGTAGGAAGGGAAAAATGAAGGGGGGGGAAATCGGAGGGGGAGAGGAACCATGAGAGACTATGGACTCTGAGAAACAAATTGAGAGTTCTAGAGGGGAGGGTGGTAGGGGGATGGGTTAAACTGGTGATGGGTATTAAAGAGGGCACGTTCTGCCTGGAACATTGGGTGTTATACACCAACAATGAATCATGGAACACTACATCAAAAACTAATGAGGTAATGTATGGTGATTAACATAACATAATATAATAAAATTAAAAAAAAAGAAGAAAAAAGATAAATGAAAAGGGATGATATAATATTTAGCTATATTTGATTGCTTAGCAAGGCTTAAGCTTATCACATCAGAGGTTTGCTCTTTTTCTGACATCTAATTAGAATTTTGAAAGCATCTTATTAAAAAATTATGTACAAAAGGGAAAGTTAATGCATCTGTCAACTTTTATATTTTTATTTACTTGGGTCTTTAATTTTCCAGTTTAATGCTGATTGATTGTGACATTACTAAGTGTATGAATATGTTTGTAGATATCATGCAATTGTCAAATGCATGTATTTAAATCATTTAAATTATTAAACAGGTAAAATTATTTAAGATATCTTTATGTATGCACATGTAAAAACCATAATAATTGAATAACAAGGATTAATATCTATTTTCTTAAAAGGTCTGAAAATTTAAGTTGTACAGCAGTATTCATTTTTCATAGCTGTAATATTTCCCTGTATTTTACATAGTAGGAAAAATGTGAATTTTATACCACCCAGGGAATATCTCTCTCTAGTTATTCATCAAGGATAGTGGTATAGGTCATAATTTATTCTCTAGCTTTTAAAGTTTGCCCTCTGAAGGTTGCTCACTTCCATATTTAAAGTTTTTTTTAAAGGGTACAGAAAGATTTTGTGACAAACTAAGTATATTAATGATAACTTTGGACCTATATAGGGCACATGTTTTAAAGATACTCTTAGAAGGTGCATGGAAGCACTTTATATCTTTTAAAGTACCTATATATATGCCATTATTTTATTAATGACAAAAGTAATAGACCTCCCATTTTGTTCAAATGGGGGGGTCATTTCTAAAACTTTCTTTAATATTCACCAAGTAAATACTATAATACATAATATTTTAGATAAGATTGCTAAAAATCTTCAGGAATATTCAAAGTTTTAACAAGGAGAATAAATGTTTTCTGGCATCTCTCACATAGTCATATTTCATACTTAGGTTAATAAAGATTGAATTTGATTCTTCATTTTCTTCCAAGTGATTAGCTTTCAGATTGAAGACAGCTAAGCAGAATGTAAATTTTATGCCAGTCCTATGAGAAACAGAAAGACTATGTGGCTAGCTCTAAATTATTCACTTAATAACAGAACCAAGGCTAAGACCTGGGCATTTTGATTTTTACTTTTATTATCCTCACTCTACCGTATTTCATTTTCATTGGGAATTCATGCACAGCTAAATGCATTGGTTATTCAGGAGTCTTTAATTTTTAATATTCTTGAAAGAAAAATTAATTTAGATACTCAAGTGGGCAATGTTTCTTTAAAGTTGTAATCCTTAATTATTATTTTAGCTCAGGGTCGTTGAGGAGAATAAGTTAAAGTGAAAATGTTAACGTTTTATAAGAAAACCTGATCACTTTTGCCTTATCACATTTCATATAGGAGACATTTCAAATCAGTGAGGGATGAAGATAAATTTTACTTGACCAATAGAGAAAAAAAAAAGATTGCAAACTGGCTCTGAATGCACACATCATGTCGTTTTCATCTTCTGACAGAGCAGTAGTTCAGAAGATGACAGAGAGGAGGAATTTATGGCAGGTGCATTACTACTTAGGAACTAATCTCATCCACATGGCTGTTAACGTAAAATATGGATTTTAATAACCCTGGCTCTGTGAATTGTGTGATCCTGTCTGGTGGGAAAGTGATTAGCCACAGCCAGCAAGATTAATTGAGATATACAGCAGATGATTACATCTAGTGAATTTCAGGCTACTCTGATTATACTAGAGTTTGCATAGTTAATATTGTATGTATAAACTATATAGTTTAAAAACTTCATAAACTATGAAGTTTAAAAAATAATAAATCAGCATTTTATTGTGACAAGAAGGAGAACTTTTCTTTCCTTAGGTCGTTGAACAGGTTACTTAAAAATAATGTAAAAATCTTCCAGAGAGAGAAGAATTTTAAGTGTAGATAGAAAGATGGATAGATGATAGAGAAGGATAGATAAATAGATGATAGATAGGTAGGTAGATAGATGATAGATAGATAGATAAGGAGGTGGATCTCATAAAATTTTTTGAAACTCACTCCATCATTGTGTATATGATTTAAAATAGAATTTTACTCAGGAAAGAAAAATAGTCTCTAACATCAACACATAAAAAGTTAGGAAATAAGAATTTTAAATCAAGAGGTTTAATTGATGAAGACAGGATTTTTTTTGTTGTTATTTTGCCAAAATGGATGGAGATAGTGATTTACTATTTTAAATAATGGATAAGTTTTCATGGTATTTCCAAACATTGACATAGCTGCCAAATAAAAGAGCAAGAATGTTAACATCTATTAGTTTTTAATTCTTATTAGATGATAATAATTATATATTTATTTTAAATAAAGTAAAATAAATACACAAGTGAAGATCATTACCTGTGGAATATAGTAAGGAAAACATTTTTATAAAAGTGATTTCTTAGACACAAAGACATTTTCCAACAACATGCTTTTCATAAAGTTCTACATAACATACATGTGTGATTTCTATTGTTATATTATTTTACTTATTCCTTATACACAGTCCTGGATGATCACATGTGCTTTTATGCTTTTTATGCCTTTAAATTTCAACCAAATCTAAATCTCCAGACCTAATGCTTCAACTCCATTATCAACATTTCCCAATGTGTAGGATAAATTTTCACCTACATACATTTGTGAAACCCAACCCATGGCATTCTCTCCAAATATGTTCCTCTTTCTATGTACATTCCCTTTTTTAATCTGTGGCAGCTCTAACAATTCAGTAATTAAATAAACAAACAAACAAAAACTTTGTATTATCTTTAACTCTATTTTAATCCCTATATCTAATAGCACTGAATTATTAAATAGTTAATGAATGATTTGTCCCTCAAAAGTCATCTCTTTAGAAAAGGTTTGATGACATCTCTCTCCACATTTGCTAAGGTGGATTCAGCTGAGCTTTCAAAGTGCTTTGCTAGTTTGACAGTTCTATTAATCAGATTGAAAACCTGACATTTCAAACTCATCACATTCTTTTCTTCTTTCTGCATTTTGTTTTCCAGCCAAACTTTCCATGCCCTAAATAGGCCCTCAGCTTTCCAACCTCTAAATATATTAATTTATAGCTCCATGAATAACTGCATTCCCTTTTTGTCTAGATGTCTACTTATCAAGGAAAATAAGATACTCTAGAATAAACAAACTCTCCTAATATCAAGAAATAAGGCCACATGATTGCTTATGTAAATTAAGATTCTTACAATCTACCAAGAATAGAGTGAACATATTCAAGACCATAGGAATTTAAGTACACACATTAAGCAACTACTTCTCTAGTATCCACTTTTTGTATCATTAAATTTATCAGAAGCATGGAGGTGCTTCCAAAAGAAGAAAGAATGAAAATTTAAGGAATCTTCATTTGGTAATGGCAAAAGCTAAGACTGGCTCTGATTAGAATTCAAAAAAAATTCAACAACTCTTCTTAGACCTCAGCTGGATTCACTGACCCCATTCTAGGATGCCAGAACTGGAGGGAATCCCTACAATTCTGAAGGACACATAAAGGGAGTACTATTTTATGTAAGTGATAATGAAGCATACAATCCTAAGAAAGAGAACAGAATAAGCATATGAATGTATTCAAGAGATATTTGTACACATTGCTAAATGACAGCTCTAGAGAGGAAAGTTAATGGAATTTGGGGTGTTGGTGGATATAGATCACTTTGTGTGATTAATTCTTTGCCTCTTCACCAAATAAACCACAGGTACTGCCAAAGGCATAATCATCACCTACATTGAGCTAGATCTTATTATAAAATGAACTGTGTTATTTGGAAATGATTACTGAAATAATTAGAAGCTCCATAAGATAAGAATTTCTGGACAATATATACACATTTTAAAGAAAATAAATACATTATCTTCCGAGAAAGACTCAGTCACTAATGACAAAGAGAAAAGTCTGCTATTGGGGATAACTTTTGCATTTTTTATTATTTTACTCTTCTTTTTTGCATCTTTGAAACTAGATATATTTTATCTTCAGAAATAGCATGAATTACAGAGAATGGCATATCCTTATAAGAAGGATATGCACGTAGATAAAATATAGTGGTAGTATTTAATATTTTAAATATAGAGGGTATGTGTAAACATTTCTTTACTAATTAGAATTTAGAATACAATATGGTTTTTCTTCTTTTGTATTATAACATATTTAGTATATTGAGATCTTTTTTGATTTTGACATGTATTTTATTGATATAAAACCAGTCAGTAAATTAAAATTAAAAAATCAAATAAAGATTAGAAACTATAAAAATCATTAACAGATTATACGGTTTAAAAATATGAATTATGGGTCTGTTGCTGTTTCTTTATTTTAAAAGGAAAATGCAGTCACAGGACACTTCATATTTATATACTTCATTGAGTCATTCTTATTTCCAGAGGTTATCATACAAACAGAAATGAACAAGAATATTTCTTCTTTCCTGTGTAGATGGTGCCTAATGTTAGCCTTTAGCAAACAGCTTTCCAAGCCAATGTTTCAACACTAGAATAGGAAAAAGCTGAGTCTTCTGGAGAACTCATGAATTAACTTGAACATTAACAGATCAAACAGCTTGGATATAAGGATACAAGGATAGATTTTGAATACTTAAATATTCTGAAAAATATTGATAAATGGTGCACACATGCTGTTGGTTTGAGTATAATCCAGACAATATTGAAATATTTATTGTTGAAGACAGCAAATGTCAGGAGAATGAATCAATAGGTCTCTAATTTTCAATCAGAAAAAGACAATCTAAGATATTATAATAAAAATCATTATGATAATAATCATTATAACACAATTCCATAATAATTTTATAATGATATTAATAAACATACCATTCAAAAATGTTTAGGATCTTTTCCATTGAAGTAATTTATGAAATTTTATTCATTGTAACATTTGATATGGTATCGCAAATAAGTTAAAAATGGGAAACAGAGGTACAAAGTTGTGCATTTATTTGGTGAGGCTAGTAATAGAAAATGATACTTCATAATCCTGGATTTTTTATTATTGCTAGTATTTGCTGCCCATCTGAAATATGTACCTGAAAACATATGGTTGGGTAGTTGTAGCAGCATTTATAATAAATTAGCTGCAAAAAATTTCTGCACAATAAAAATGGTTAATTAGACTTAATCCACCTGCATTCTTATAATGTCTTGCCTTTAAAAATTCAAATTTTGTGAATTTTATAAATTGGGGAGTTAAGGAAAGCATGCTCTTTTTTCTATTAATATCTGTATCTCTATCACAAACAAATAAAATTCACAAAAACTGCAGCCAATAAATGGGGAACATGACTTTGTTCATATCACAAATTAATTGGTACCAAGCAACTCTGAAATGCTTTAACAGTAGAATCAGACATAGCTGTATGAGGAAATTAGGAGTGAAGTAGCAAAATATGAACAAAGCAATTTTAAAAGCCAAGTCAAGGAGAAAAAGCCAAAAGCAAAATAATCTATTAATCATGTTGATAGTTACTCTATGTTTAGCAAATTATTTTTATAATATTCGGAAAACAATTCTAGACAAGTGGAATGTTTTAAAAATATTTCCTCCTTAGTTTAAAGTAATACCTACTTAGTAAACTAAGTAGGAAATAAAGTAATTTCCTACTTAGTTTAAAGTAATACTTTATTAGTTTAAAGTAATTACTTTAAATAAATAAATATATATTTATATATATATATTATATATTTATATAATATTTATTATATATAATATATTTATTTATTTATATACAAATAAATAAATAAAAATACAAATATTTATTGTAAGAAAGCTAAAAATAAAAATGAAAATTAAATGTTTTCTCTTTCCATTGGAGATTATTGTATTTTAAAGGTATTCAGGATCTATGCATGCATATTTAAAAGCAGAATAGATCACATACTGAAAACAGATTTATAACATGAATTCAGTTTGAAAAGCTTCATTCTTTATAAAATTGTTTTACTTTGTTTAATTAAAAATTTCTAGTAAGTGTAGCACTTTGAAAATAGTTGGACATTTGGAACATAACAGAGTTCCAGAATTAATTAATTCTGTCTTCCTTCTCTAAAAGAACTGTTTATTTTCTATCATCTCTTAAAACATAGGTGGTTATATCAATAATCTCTGACTGCAGTATTTAAAAATAACTGTAATATTTTTCCCATATTTTTTCTCAAAGCTTCGTTTTGTGAGATAACTGAGGTTATATCTCTTCCACATTCTTGGCTATTCTTCACTCATTCTTGAGTTTCATTTAAATCATATGTATCTTTGTTTGATTGATTTTTTTTTAAAGATTTTATTTATTTATTTGAGAGAGAGAGAGAGAGAATGAGAGATAGAGAGCACGAGAGGGAAGAGGTTCAGAGGGAGAAGCAGACCCCCTGCTGAGCAAGGAGCCCAATGTGGGACTCGATCCCGGGACTCCAGGATCATGACCTGAGCCGAAGGCAGTCGCTTAACCAACTGAGCCACCCAGGTGCCCTGTTTGATTGATTTTTATGCATATATTCTGTTTATCTATTTGAGTAAACCAAGACTTTCCTTTTGATTCCTATATGCCCTCGACTGACTCAATGTACAGGTATGGCATTTACAAACACTTGTAGAATAAATGAAATAAATGTTTGAATGAACACATGTATTTCAGGATGATAAGCTAAAATAATCCTTAAATAGGTATTTCATGTCTTACTCAGTTTTTTTTCTGATGTCATCAAAATTGATGTTAGTTGCCCCTCCAGTAACCCCTCTTTCTATGCTTTTTTCCCCTTCACCCTCTTGTGGACACTGAAAAATATCATATACTCATTTTTTTTTTAGGGGTAGTCCAAGGGGAGGATTATGAAAACCTTTTTGAATACAGTATAAGTATTGATACTCCTACTTTCTTTTGCCATCCATTTGCATGATAAACATTTCTCCATCCCCTCATTTTCAATCTGCCTGTGTGTTTAGTCTAAAATGAGTCTCTTATAGGCCACATATAGATGGGTCTTGTTTTTTAATCCATTCTAACATGCTGTATCTTTTGATAGGTGCATTTAGTTCATTACATTCAAAGTGATTTTTGATAGATATGTATTTAGTGCCATTTTATCACTTGTTTTGTTATTGTTCCTGGAAATTTTCTCTGAACCTTTCTTATCTTTGTCACTTTTGGTCTCTGCACTCAGAGTCCCCTTTAATATCTCCTGTGGGGCTGGTTTGATCCATAAAACTGCTTTAGTATTTATTTGTCTGGAAAACTCTTTACCTCTCCTTCTATTCTGAATGATAAGCTTGTGGATAGAGTATTCTTGGCTGCAGAATTTTCCCATTTAGCACCTTTGGATATATCATGCCACTTTCTTCTGGCTTGTCAAGTTTCTGTGGAGAAATCTATTGCTAATCTTATTGGTCTTCCCTTGTAATTTAGGGACTTCTTTTGTCTTGCCACTTTCAGTTTTTTTTTATTTATCTCTATATTTTTTCAAATTTAATTACAATATATTTGGTGTTAGCCTGCTTTTGTTGATTTTGATGGGAGTTCTCTGTGCCTCCCGTATCTGGATGTCTGTTTCCTTCCCCAGATTAGAGAAGTTTTCAGCTATTATTTCCTCCAATAAATTTTCTGCCCCCTTTCTCTCTTCTTCTTCTGGGACTCCTATAATACACAAATGTTATTGTGTTTGATGGAGTCACTGAGTTCCCTAAGTCTATTCTTGTGTTTTATAATTCTTCTTTCTCTCTTTTGTTCAGCTTCATTACTTTCATTTCTTCTAGGTCACTAATTTTTTCCTTTGCTTCTTCCAGCCTGTTCATTGCATCAAACCTGTTTCCAATCTTGTTTATTGTATTTTTCATCTCTGATTGATTCTTTTTTTCACCTTTTATATCTGTGGTAAGGGTCTCTCTAATGCCTTCTTTTTTTTTAAAGATTTCATTTATTTATTTGACAGAGCGACACAGCGAGAGAGGGAAAACAAGCAGGGAGAGTGGGAGAGGGAGAAGCAGGCTTCCCGCGGAGCAGGGAGTTGGACTTGAGGCTCGATCCCAGGACCCTGGGATCATGACCTGAGCTGAAGGCAGACGTTTAATGACTGAGCCACCCAGCGCTCCGACTCTCTAGTGTCTTCTATTCTTTCCTCAATCCCAATGAGTGTACACTTATGATTGTTGCTTGATATTCTCCATCAGACATGTTTATTCATATCTGTTTTGCTTAGACCTCTGGATGTATCCTTACCTTGTTCTTTCATTTGTGATGAACTCCTCTGTCTTTGCATTTTGTCTAGGTCTCTGCCTTTTTCTCTGTATTAGAAAAGCCAGTTATGTCTCCTGCCTCTGAAAATAATGGCTTTATGAAGAAGAGGTCATATAGTGCCAAGCACCTAGCACTTCAGGGAGTGGCTGTATGTGCTGTATACACTCTGCTATTGTGTTTTGTCTGCTCTATCCTTCAAGCCAGTCATCTGCAGAGGCTGTCCTTACCTGCTGTGGGCAGTATGTGGTCTCTGGCTTGAATGTGGTGAGGTTTAACTAGGTGTGCTCTGGTCTGCTTATGAAATGAGACCTGACCTCACTCCCACCATAACTGAATCCCTGCAGAACTCTTTGACCTGGAGATGTGCTGTGGGTAAGGGTTTGTGCTGGTCTTTTGGGGGAGGGGCCCACTGCACTGGGACTGAGGCAAGTATGATTGAGAAGAGCAGTCCCACCAGACCACTGGGGGGTGGGGCTTGGTGTATGCAAGTTAGGCCACCAGTGCAGGTGCTGCTTTGATTCCCACATGTGGCTCTGTGTTTATGCTGAGGGGCAGGGGAGGTACTTGTCACTGGACGGCTCTTCTGTCATGAGAGGTGTCTCCACGAAAACTGCCTCTCACGGCTGTGCTCTGAGAAGAGCAAATAAACTCCTCTCTGTGTGCTGCAGATGTTCTTCAGATTGCTGTTTCCATACTTTCTGCCCCTGAATTGTTACCTGCTTTCTCTTCAGGAGCAGTACAGTGACATCTGGGCTCTATCTCAGACAAACTGGCTGACCTTTCAAAAGTCTAGGCTTCAAGCCCCACTGGCTGCACAAACTCATAAAATTCAGCCCCTCTCATTTTCCAAGCCAGTGTCTTTTGGGAAATGTTTTCCTTGTGCATTCCCTTGTATGCTCCTCTCTCTCTCACTGTTCTCTGTGACCACAACTCCCTCCTCTCTGCAGCACCTGTCATCTGTTTCTTCCATAAACCACCTCTCCACACTTCCTACCTTCTTCATTGTGGCCTCTTCTCTCCCTTTAGTTGTAGAGCTTGTTTTTTTTTAATTTTCAGGTCGATTTCTGGGGTATTTAGGTGACTTTATATTATCTAGTTGTGCTCATGGGACAAGTCTAGGATCCTCTACTCCACTGCCATCTTCGTTTCTCTCTAATGAACGATACTATTATGTAATAAATTTTACATTAATTTTTAGTTCTCTCGGTCAGTCTGAATATGGCATTTCTTAGAAAATACTAAATTTGAAAGAACCTACTTAGAGTGATTTTGTAAGAGATTTTGTAGGGGAATCATCAGGTACCAACCAGGAAATGTTTTATTACATATTTCCAAAAGTTACTGAGGAGAAACTTGAATACTACCTTCTTTTCTTGATCAAAGAGTGATCTACATTTTCAATAATTTTATGGCTCTAATAACTTCTCTTTACATTTGACTCAGAAAAAAAATAATGTTGCTTTAATTTTGTTTTTGTGCTCACAACTGTGGCTGCCCCTTTAGAAATTCTATTCAACACTGAATCAAGGATTTTGTATATATTTTTCTATTCTTATCCCTTACATGATGTTTATACAACTTAATTTTAATGAACATCCATCTGAAATGAAAAGATTCAATGCTTTGCTACACAGATTAATTTCATTATATTGGTTGTAGTATCACAAGAATCAATAATTTCATTTTTTTCTAGTTTGCCTTAATTTTATAACATGTGGGAAAATGTTATAGAATATTTAGTTAATTGTAGAGACACTTTTGTATAAATAAGGCAAAATGGAACTACTGATTTATCAGGAAACACCCACCATGCAATTATTAAAACAGTATGTTCAAAAGAAATAATTGGTATATGAAAGGCATTTTAGAGGTGTTAACATATAATGTGTGACTGCGCACATGGTGTTAAAGTCAAAGTTGCATCTGTCACTGTATATAAACTATAGTCAGTAATGCGTTTAATCTAAGAAGAATATGAATAAGCTGGTGACGTTATGATTATTCATGATAATATACTTATGCCCTCAAAATAAATATAATTTGTTAAAAACTGATTCTAGGAAATTAAATCTCTGGGAATTTTTTTTAAGAAAACTTTATTTAGTGAGTACTTGCCCTTTGTAGTTTTCTCCTTACCTGATTATTTTAAAGAATCAAATTATGATTTTTCTTATTTCTTTACTTTTAATTTTAATTGCTGATGAAATAACACATTTTAGAAAGCTCCTAGATTTCAGTGACTACTACAACAGTGATCTAAGAACAGGAATTATGCAGTAAAAAAAACCAATATTCTTTTCCAGAAGTTTAAAAAAGTATGAAAATATCAATGGCCTTTGTGCATAGAGTCAAAAAATATTCAGTGAAACAATGGCGATGATGTTTAATGCTGAATTGCCATTTATGCTTTTGAAAGAGACTATCATAAAGGTATTTGGCTAATATAAAATAAGGAGAATGTTAGACTATATTGAACATCTTCATGATTGCCATGCTACATAATGTGGCAATTACATTGTTTTATAAACTATTTATTTTAGAATAATTTTAGATTTCAGAAAAATTACAAACATAGTACAGAGAGTTCCTTACATCTCACACCCAGTTTCTCCTATTGTTGATATAGTCTATTTAGTAAGGTACATTTGTCACAATCAATGAACCAATGTTGATGCATTATTATTGATTAAAGTACTTATTAAAAGAAAGTCCATATTTTATTCAGATATCCTTAGTGTTTTTTTTAATGTACTATTTCTGTTCCAGGGTCTCATATGGAATACTTTTTACATTATTCATTACATCTCCTTAGGCTCCTCTTGGCTGTGAAGGTTTCTCAGCCACCCCTTATTTTTGATGATTTTAACAGGTTTTAGGAGTACTGGTCAGGTCTTTTGTAGAATGACTTAGATTTGTCTAATTTTTTTCTCATGATGACCTTGGTTTTATGATTTGGGGAGAGAGATGACAGAGATAAAGTGCCATTCTCATCAGGTCATATCAAAGATACATAGCATCAACATAACTTACTGTTGGTAAGTACTTACTGTTGACTTTGATCACTGTACTGAGGTAATGTTTTCAGTTTCTCCCTATAAGTTGCTTTTTTGGGGGGGGTCATTTCCCTCCCTTTTTATACTCTTTAAAGATTTTATTTATTTATTTGAGGGAGAATGAGAGATAGCACGAGAGGGAAGAGCTCAGAGGGAGAAGCAGACTCCCTGCTGAACAGGGAGCCCCATGTGGGACTCGATCCCAGGACTCCAGGATCATGACCTGAGCTGAAGGCAGTCGATTAACCAACTGAGCCACCCAGGCGCCCCCTGCCTTTTTATACTCTTTAGATAAAGCCATTCTGCACAGTTCACATTCAATATGTGGAAAGCTTAACTATATATACTTCTTTAAATGACAGAATATCTACATAAGGGTGCCTGGGTGGTTCAGTCGTTAAGCGTCTGCCTTCGGCTCAGGTCATGATCTTAGGGTCCTGGGATCGAGTCCCGCATCGGGCTCCCTGCTCAGCAGGAAGCCTGCTTCTCCCTCTCCCACTCCCCCTGCTTGTGTTCCTGCTCTCGCTCTCTCTCTCTCTCTGTCGAATAAATAAATAAAATCTTTAAAAAAAAGAATATCTACATAAATTATATGGAATTCTGTGGAGATTTGTCTCTGCTCCTCATTTACTTATTTACTCAATCTTTTATTTATATCAGTATGGTCTCAAGGGCATTTATTTTTTAATTTTGGTATTAATCCAATAATACTTTATTTTATTGCTCAAATAGTTCCAGCTTTGACCATTCAGAGCTCTTTCAGTTGGCTTTTATGTCCCTTTGACATATCCCAATGATTGTGTCTCTTACTATCATTCTAACATTACACAGTGTTCCAGAATCATGGTTGATTTTTCTTTCTTCTGAGATCGTGACATGAGCAGAAATCAAGAGTCCCACACTTAACTGACTGAGCCACCCAGATGTCCCATCACCTTTACCTTTTTCAGAAATAAACTTAATAAGATCATAAGATAAAATTTTTATCACGGCTATGGTGTAGTTTATGTTCCATCAAAACTCATATGTTGAACTCCTAATCCCCAAAGATGATGGTATTATGAAATGGGCCCTTTGGGAGGTGATTCGGTCATGAACATGGAGCTTTCATGCATGAGATGAGTGCTCTTATAAAAGGGTTCCCACAGAGCCACCTTTTTCCTTCCACCATATGAGACACAGCTAGAAGACCCTGCCTACCAACCAGGAAAAGGACTGCCATCTAACCTGATCTTGGGATTTCCAGCCTCCAGCACTGTGAGAAATAAATTTGTGTTGTTTATAAACTAAAAAAGAAAAAAAAAGAATGGATTGATTTTTTAAAAAAGAGAGGTAGAAATCGATGAGATACCCTTATATAGAAAATGCTGGATTTGGGGCGCCTGGGTGGCTCAGTCAAACATCTGCATTTGACTCAGGTCATGATCTTGGGGTCCTGGGATTGAGTCCCATGTCAAGCTCCCTGCTCAGTGGGGAGTCTGCTTCTCCCTCTCCCTCTACCCCTCCCCCTGACTTGTTTTCTCTCTCTCTCTTGATCTCAAATAAATAAATAAAAATCTTAAAGAAAAGAAAAGAAAAAAGGAAAATATTGGATTCAGGTCATCTTTTTCTAACTCACATTCATCTTTTCCCATTTTAGAATAAACATCAGTGTGTGGGGTAGTGGAAAATTATCCAGAAAAAGCCTATTTGAATATACTAAGTAGTAAGTTAATTATTTTTAAATAAGCAGATGAACATAATATATGCTAGCACTTATATTGTGCTAACCATGTGCAAGCATTATTTTATTAACTCATTTATGTATTAACTCATTTCATCTTCATAGCATTCCTATAAGTGTTGTTGCTAATAGACATTTTATGGAAGACAACTGAAGTACAGGGAAATCAAATTTGCCTAAGTTTACAGAAATTGGTAGAGGCAAGATTTGTGCTCAGGCAGTCTGCTTCTACCGTGGTCTAAAGACTACAATACTGTACCCCTTTCTAAACCAAGGGGACTTTTTATAAAATGTGTAGAATATATATCTAATAATAGTTGATGAAATTATTTAAAAGGAAGCTTCTTTATTTAGGTACTCATTACCAAAACCGAATGAATGTCTATCATGTGCCTTGTGGCTCTTCTGAGTTTTAGCCTTTTATAGTCAACAGCCTAGTGTCCTTCTTCAGTTAGTTTTATTTCAGGCACTTGAAAATATACACACTGTACAAAACATTACTTACCTTTCTTTCTGCCTATGGATCTGAAGTTCTGTCCTGAATTTCCTGTATCTATAAATCTGTCATCCTTCCAACCACCCAGAACAGAAAACCAGAAGTTATTACCACTTCCTTTTCCCTTACTCACTCCACCTAATCTATCAATGATAAATAACTCAGTCTAGATGATCTGCATATTTTTCATACTAAGCTCTTGAATTTATCTGTATCATCCTTCTACCTCATTCAGATCCAGATTGTCATTTAGTGGTATTCCTAAAATGAATTCCTCATAACTAGACCATCTAATTCTTGTCCTCATTTTTTTCCAATCCACTGTCAGACTGTGAAAAAGTGCAGGCCATTGAGTCAGACAGAATAACATTTAAATATGATTCCAAAATTTCAAAATTATTGGGCCTTGGCAAGTTACTTAACTTTCCTAAATCTCAATATTCACATCAGTAAAATGGGAGATTTTAATATCTACCTGGAAAGGTAGTTTTGAGATATGATTAATACGTTTAAATCACCTAGTTTGGTGCCCAACATATATTAGAGACAAAAATGGTGGTGCCTATATTTTAGTTAAAATAAAATCTAAAAGTGGAAGTTTCTTGCTTGAAAAGTGTATATGAGCTACTATCTATAGAAGTCATTTTTTCTGAAGATGCTATATAATAAATTTTGCCTTTGTGGATCATACAATTTCTGTTGCAAACTACTTGACTCTCATGGAAGTATGGAAACAGCCATAGACTAAGTGACTGAGTTTGGCTCTGTTCCAATAAAAATTTATTTATCTAATAATGGCAATAAGCCAAATTTAGCCTGCTGACCATAGTTTGCCAGTCTCTGACTTATGAAATCCAAGTCCCTTAGAATGGTTTTACAGAAACTTACTGTGACATAATGTCTGCTTTTCCCCCCAATATTCCTCTTTTTTTTCCATCTCACATTTTACATTCTAGTAGCACTACACTACTTATGGTTCTCTGCAAAATTATTTTCTCATGCTTCACATGTCTGCTTCTGCAGTTCTTTCTATCTTGACCACTCTTCCTATCTCACATTTAAGTTTGGCGTTGTATTCATCATGTGTCAGCTCAAGCTTCACCTCATTTAAAAAGTCTTTTCAAGATCATAGGTACATACGGATATTTATGTGTCTGTCTCCTTCAACAACAGGAATTGTATCATTTTCATTTTCCTACCTTTGAAACTACACTCAATAAATATTTGCTGAGTTTATATGTTATCAGATGTTATCCATGGTATCAGATATTATCCACTCCAAAAAGCATTTGTGCCATAGTTGTTTAAATTGAAGCAGCATTCTAGTTTATCAAAAGCCTATTAAAATATTGGTATTTCATTTAAAAAATGAAATTATTTTCTCATCAACTACTAAATTTGACATTGCATGCTCAGGGACTCCATGTTTCCTGCAATTCTCTGTTGTCCCAGCCCCACTGACCCTTACTCTATCCTCAAAGACACCTGTTTCACCCTCCACTGGGCCTCTATGCCCTCTGCCTGGAACACCTCATTTCATAACCTTTACCTTGTCAACTCCTGCTTATCTTTCAACATCAACTCAAAAATCTCTTCCTTGTAAACACTTACAGTTATCATAAGTTGCACTTTTTGTTCATGTATTAAATTTTATATTTATTTCTCTAATTTTTTTATTAAAAGATGAATTGAACTCTCATCTCCATGCAGTAAGGCACTTTTTAAAATTTTGACTCACTTAGGTATCTCACTCACCCTTAAAATTTACCTGGCATGTAGATACTCATTGAATGTGTTGAAAAAATAAATTAATGATCCAATTCAGCTTTGTAATATTTTTGTTTGTCATAATTCTATTAAAATTGTAATAATTCAGCTATTTCCGACATAGCAACATTATTTTGAAACTGTTATTTCCACTTTGATGTCAAAAGTAAGTCTTATGGGGTGCCTGGATGGCTCAGTTGGTTGAGCGACTGCCTTCGGCTCAGGTCATGATCCTGGAGTCCCAGGATCGAGTCCCATGTCGGGCTCCCTGCTCGGCGGGGAGTCTGCTTCTCCCTCTGACCCTCTTCCCTCTCGTGCTCTCTATCTCTCATTCTTGCTCTCTCAAATAAATAAATAAAATCTTTTAAAAAAAAGTAAGTCTTATGTGTCTTTGTGTTTTTAAAATTGTATACACACACATCAATAATTTTTCGTTTGATGACTATATTACTTTTCCAAAAAGCTAGAAGTACATATTTGTGCTTATTTCAAAAATGTCTCTTCAAGTCCTTACTTATGTGATTAATTAAGTCTTGGAATATTTCTGTATATTTACGCACAGTTCTCTTTTATAGATTCACCTATCACCATATCCTTCTCATTCTTCTGTGCTCAAAACTGCTGGCTACGTGATATTGTTGCAGTCCCTACAATTAGGCTTCATTAGAATAAATTGCTTCTCTGAGGTATAGTAATTACCCAACTAAGTATTGCACAAAATTGTAGTTTTCCAAGGGACATTAGTAAGTATTCTGGAATAAAAATGAAGCATGGTAAGGGCTCTATGGTCAATGGAGTTCAGTGTTAAAGAACGTATAAAATTTTTCCTTACTATAAGAGTCCTTAAATACTAAAATACTTTTTTTTTTGAATTGCCAAAACTAACCATGTTTCCCACACTTATTTGACCATGAAACCATTTTATTGACCATATATCTTTGTATTTAGGATTTTTATCTTTCTGCCTGTCATATACAGTAGTTGACATGACTGACTCTTTACTTAGCATTAAACCTCTTGAAAGTAGAATTACACTACCTTATATCTCCCAATCTCACTTGTTACCGGACTTTGTAAATAATTCATGTTTAAATAAATTTTGCATTCTTTAGTTAAATTGAAATGGTCCAGGAATTTTTTTTTTTTTTCAAAACAAATTTCTGGGATGCCTGGGTGACTCAGTCAGTTAAGCGGCTGCCTTAGGCTCGGGTCATGATTCTAGGGTCTTGGAATCAAGTCCTGCATCTGGCTCCTTGCTTGGCGGGGATCCTGCTTCTCCCTCTGCCTGCCACTCCCCGTGCTTGTACTCTCACTCTCTCTCTAGCAAATAAATAAATAAAATCTTAAAAAGAAACAAATTTCTAATAGATTTTTCTGTTATTTTGACTTCCTATATATTACAACTACTCTGTTTTCTTTTACACATTCATATAAATTATAGATTCTTCAAATAAAAAGTAATAACTATGGTGAATATATCACAACCTGAATGAACTGCTGATCTATAAAACAAACAGTATAATACTCAATCAAAATAACACATATCCATCTTATACTTCCTGGAAATCCTGAAAAGAACCCACGTAGCCAGATAATTATTCAAAGTTATATTTCAGAATGCTGCTGACAAGAGGTATACTTCAGAATATTAAATACCAGTATAGAGATTGATGCAAATAAGACCAGGAATATAACTTGGGCTCCTATTATGTCAAAGAACAGAACCAGCACCTGATTCTAATTTTACTTTTGTTGAAATATAATATGCTACATCAAGACATATTATTAAGACTTTTGCAAGTAACTAGATCTATTTTACAATAAATGTACATGTACATAAAAGCAGCAGAATTTTATGTTACCCATAATCTGTGTCTCTGGTGGTGTCAGTTATCATTGAGCTACCTAAATGTAGTGTTCATTTTCATAAAGCACAAGGAAGAATACCATGAAGTAACTACTGTGTTACTTGAGCAATTAGCATGAGCTACAACCCATAAAATATGGCTAAGTGAGCATTTTGAAAATTCAATGTGTGCCATCTGGTCTTGACCTTTAAGATGTACCATAATATAAGAACTATGACACTTCAAGTTGGAGAAGTAGCAACTTAACTATCTAGAAAATTGCTTTAAAATCTTTTTATTGTTTTTAAGAAGACTTTACCACAATAGGGAAAATTTTCTGGGGTTATTAAACTATTTTATGTTTACAAAGAATAGTATATTTTCAGACATCTCATTACTTGGTAAATTGTATTTCCAATACACTGGGTGGTATTATATTGACCTTGTTAACATAATATTTAGTATCTTTATGAATTGAGGGGTTTTTGAGTGCAATTCCTTATTAGAGAAGGTTAGTTATAGTACCCAATGAATAACAGTATGCAAAAATCCAGAAAACAAACTAACAAAAAACAACAACACAGAAAACATATGCAGAATTTGAATTGTAGATGTAAGTACATTAATCTTCAAGCTTTTCTTGTGTAAGTAACTGTGGAGGAGTCTAGGAAGATGATGACCTAAACATAGCCCTTCACATAGGCTAACAAATGCCAGTCTATTTACCTCTCCTGAGAAAAATAGCTCCTGAGATCTTGGGTTCTTTGGGAGTCTGGGCAGAAATAATCAGTTTGAGCATTACTCACCTCTGGGCTGTGTGAAGAAAGGGCAATATCTGAGCTGTGGGATCAAGGCCCTGGGAAGAATTTGGTTAGCTAAAATGAGGGTAACACTTAACCCAGCTACCAAGAAAAATTTGAGTGAATGAGCTGAGTTCTCCAACTTTTCTGAGCTGGGAGAGTATAAGACTTCTAAGGTAGGAAAACAGCAGTTCACCTGCTCTCTATTATTGACTTCAGGAAGAGGGACCCCACAAGTTCCCTTCACTGGTAGGTATGCTGACACCTGGAGTTCCCAAGAACACTCATCAGAGCCCCAAAGAGCCAACAAAAGTAGCAACAACCTCTCTAAGCTGGTAAGAAGGAAATTATTCATATTACATATTATAGTGAAATAATGCATGAGAGATGGTTTAAACACAGCATTTACAATGGACTTTTGGCCTAGAAAAACAAAATTTTCTAACGAAAAAAAATCTGTAGTTGTTTTAAAAGGAGAGGATGTTAGTTTATTATTGGCTTAGAAGAGCAAGTTTAAGATGTACATCAAAGCACCAAGATAAAAAATAAAGGGAAACAATTAGGTACTTAGAATAATTCTCTCCTGGAAAAAAATAAAAAATAAAGCAAAATCCTTATTTTAGGCAAACAGAAAAAAAATAATTCATCCCCAGCAGGTCCACTGAAAGAAATATTAAAAAACAAATCAGAGAGAATGAAATGATCCTAAATAGAAATCAGAGATGCAGGGAGAAATAAAGAGGTATGGATAAACAGATAGGTAAATAATGACTGTATAAAACAATAATTAACAATGCTACTTGGAGATTGAAAGATATATAGTAGATGAAATATATGGGAACAATCATACACACACACACACACACACACACACACACACACACACACACACACACACCCCGGTGGTAAAAAGAAAGAGAAAATGTCCTAAAAGTTTTCACATTGGGATTTAAAAAGCATACAAAATACTTACAAAGAATTTAAATAAAGAGAGGAAAAGGGAATATAGAGCATGAGGGACAAATATTAAAACAAAAGGATAATATTTTAGGACATACTAAATTGAATGGAAAAAAAATAAAAGACAAAGACTGTCATCCTGGATAAAAAAAACCCAAAACACAACTGTATATTGCTTAAAAGAGAGACATTTAAGTATAATAATATTGAAAACTTGAAAATGAAAGAATGAAATGAAATGTACACTATGTCAACATTAAGCAAAGAAAGCTACTAACATCAAAAAGTAGACTTCAAGAAAGAAACATTCCCAGGGACAAATAGGGACCTTCACTAAATGGTCATTCAATAAAATGATGTAATAACTTTTTATTTATGTATTTATTTTTATTTTTAAGATCTTATTGATTTATTTGACAGAGAGAGAGAAAGAGAAAGAGAGCACAAGCAGGCAGAGCGGCAGTCAGTGGGAGAGGGAGAAGCACACTCGCCGCTGAGCAGGGAGCCCAATGCGGGGCTCAATCCCAGGACCTTGCGATCAATGACCTAAGCCAAAGGCAGATGATTAAATAACTAAGCCAACCAGGCACCCCAAAATGATGTAATAACTTTAAATTAGTGTGTGTCTAATGGTATATTCGCAATAGTATATATTTGCCTTATATAAGGCAAAAAATTGACAAAATAATAGAAATAGATGGATCAACAATAGTGGAACATTACTTTTTATTTATTTTTTTAAGTAGGCCTCATACACAACATGAAGCCCAACATGAGGCTTGAACTCACTTGATTCTGAGATCAAGACCTGAGCTGTGATAAAGAGTTGGACACTTAACCAACTGAGCCACCCAGGTGCCCCTGGAATAGTTTTAAACACTTTCTTTCTTACATGATAGAACAAGGAGACAGAAATAAACAAAATCAGAAGAGATATATAAGATTTGAATAGCATCTTAGGGGTGCCTGGGTGGCTCAGTCTGTTAAGTGTGGGACTCTTGATTTTGGCTCAGGTCATGATATCATGGTTGTGAGATCAAGCCCCACTTGGGTCTCCACACTCAGTGGGGAGTCTACCTGAGATTCTCTCTCCCTCAGCGCCCCACATGCACACTCTCTCTCCATTTCTCAAAATAAATAAATAAAATCCTAAAAAATAAAAGATTTGAATAGCACCTTAAAACAACATGACCTAAGTAACAAAAATGGAAGACTGCATCCAGCAACTGTGGAATACATATTACTCTCCCATACGTATGAAATATTTACTAAAATTTTCCATGTACTTGATAATAAAGGATGAAAATAATATATGTATCTGAAAATAGTGAATTAAAACACTAAATTAATAGGAGTAAAAGATAAATAAAAATCCACAAATATTTGAAAAACAAGTGATGTATTTCTAAATAACCCAAGGGTCAAAGAAAAAATTCATAATGGAAACTGAAAAAAGTTATTGAAATGCATGATAATGAAAAATTTTACACAAAAATTTGTTGGATGCAGCTAAACCATACTTCAAGGGAAATTTTTGTTAAGTGCATATATTAGGACAGAAGAAAGACTAAAAATCAATTATCAATTAAAAAAAGAATAATAAAATAGAGTGAAATAAAAATAGAAGCAGGGAGTAAGAATATTGAAATCAAATATATAATAGGAAGATCAGCAAAGCAAAATGTTGGTTCTTTGAACAGTTAATAAAATTTTCAAAGAACAGCCAAGGAAAGAGAGAAAGGGAGAGTGATAAAATACCAGTATCAGAGACCAGAATAGGAATATCAATACATATCCTACAAATATCTAATATCAGGAAAGAATATTATAGCTATTCAAATGCATTTGAAGATATACTTGAAAAAATGAAAATATACTTGAAATGGGTAAATTCCTGGAAAATCCCACAAAACTAACAAAAGACAGTAGAAATTAAGGCTAGTCTTTTTGATTAAAAATATGAATATGTGGGGCGCCTGGGTGGCTCAGTTGGTTAAGCGACTGCCTTTGGCTCAGGTCATCATCCTGGAGTCCCGGGATCGAGTCCCACATCGGGCTCCCTGCTCAGCAGGGAGTCTGCTTCTCCCTCTGACTCTCCTCCCTCTCATGCTGTCTCTCATTCTCTCTCTCTCAAATAAATAAATAAAATCTTAAAAAAAATAAAAATATGAATATGTAAGTAAAGGCATTCCAATAAAATAAACTCCAGATTCAAGTGCCTTTATCACTAAATTCTACCTAGAATTTATAAAAGATATAGCACAAGGGCACCTGGGTGGCTCAGTTGGTTAAGCATCTGCCATGGGTTCAGATCATGATCCCCGGGTCCTGAAATTGAGCATATCAGGCTCCCTGCTCAGTGGGAAGCCTGCTTCTCCCTCTCCAGCTCCCCCTGCTTGTGCTCTCTCTCTCTGTCAAATAAATAAATAAAATCTTAAAAAAAAATACATCACATATCTTAATAAAATTCTCCCAGGGAAAAGAGAAGGAAGGAATGCCTCGCAATTAGTTTTATGAGACCATCATAACATTAATACCTAAGAAAGACATATAGCAATTGAAAAAAAAGCCACTCTTTTATGTACATATATGTAAAAATCCTAAATAAAATATTAGCAAACCAACAACAGCAATATATTTTTAAAAATATAATACATTTAGGCCAAGCTAGACTTATTCAAGGAAAACAAGATTATTTTAATACCTGAAAATCAATGTAATTTACCACATTATCTGACTATGTTGGAAACTATGATCATTTTAACATATAGAGAATTTTTAAAAATATTATTTATTTATTTGAGAGAGAGAGAGAGAGAACACAAGTGGAGGGAGGGGCAGAGGAAGAGGGAGAGAGAGAATCTCAAGCAGACTCCCCACTGAGTGTGGAGCCCAGCAAAGGGCTCAATCTCAGGATTCTGATATCATGACCTGAGCCGAAGTCAGACGTTTAACAGACTGCACCATGGAGGCATCCCTACATAGACAATCTTTTAAAATTTCAACATTTTTTACGATAAAAATGGGAAGCCAGGCATATAGAATAAATTTATCAATTATAAAAATGATAACTGGAAAGAAAACCAAGAACAAATACTAGTTAAGGTCAGCATCTTGACAAAGATGTGAGCTGTTAACATTTTTATACAATATTGTGCTGGGGGTTCTAGCCAATGAATAAGGCATGAATGAATGAATGAATAATTGGAAGAAAAGAAATAAAACTTTCTGCAATCACAGACATGATTATAGTTGATAAATTTAGGAAAATTACTCAAATGCATGTTCAATAAACAAAATCAATTATATATCTACATACATAAGCAAAACCAAATATCATTAAAAGCATCAAATACCTGTGAAAAATCTAACAGGTGGTATATTAGACCTCTCCACAGAAAACTATAAGGTATCAATGTCTGAAATTAAAGAAGACAAAACATAAATAAATAAAAAAATAATGCACCTTGTTTATGGATTGGCAGACAGCACATTTTATTTTTTAAAGATTTTATTTATTTGACAGAGAAAGAGAGAGACAGCAGAAAGGGAACACAAGCAGGGGGAGTGGGAGAGGGAGAAGCGGGCTCCCACCCAGCAGGGAGCCTGATGTGGGGCTCCATCCCAGGACCCTGGGACCATGACCAGAGCTGAAGGCAGACACTTAATGACTGGGCCACCCAGGTGCCCCTGGACTGCACATTTTAAAACTGTCAATTCTCCCCCAAATTGAAATATAAACTCAATGTACTATCAATCAAAATTTCATGTGTATGTTTTGTTTGTTTGTTTTTAGGGTCTTTATTTATTTACTTATTTTTTGATGAGAATTCTAAAATTTATATATAAATGTAAATTGCTTAGATTAGCCAAGATGTTGAAGAACACCTCTGGAGAGAGGACTACTTGGTACCAAGAATTACTATAAATTTACATTAACTAGTGATATGATATTGGTACAAGGCTACACAAATATACCAATGGGATAAAATAAAGAATCCATAAATGAATTTTTGCATGAATGTACACTTGATACATGGCAAAAGAGACAATGCAGAGTAGTGGGGAAAATTACAGTCTTTTCAAAAAGTTGTACTGAGTCAGTTTTATACCCATATGAAAAAAAATAAAATATCACTCCTAACTCACATTGTACATAATGTAAAGTTGAATGTAGATCAAAAAGTGAAAAGTTTTTAAAAAAACAGTTTCCAAACATTTCATATCTTCATGACATGTGGGAAGAAAAGATTTCTAAAACATGATACAAAAACACTAACAATAAAGTAAAAGTAAATTGGACCACAATAAAATTAAAATAAAATAAAATAAAATTTTGTCATCAAGTGGTAGTATTAAGATAGTCAAATAGATATATAACTAGTCATATGAATATTTGTAATGCATGAAATCAACAAAGGAATTATATTCTAAACACTTCTGAATCAATAGAAAAAGACAACTCAGTAGAGAAGTATACATTATTATTGTTACTCTGTTTTTCCATTGCCTTGTGTCACCTGGAATTTCTATTTTATGTGTATAATTGGTGCATCATTATTTGGTGCATCATCATAATGTCTTTATATAAT
The DNA here is from genome assembly GCF_009762305.2 of Zalophus californianus. Lineage (NCBI taxonomy): Eukaryota > Metazoa > Chordata > Mammalia > Carnivora > Otariidae > Zalophus > Zalophus californianus. The sequence continues at coordinate 33,151,612 of NC_045605.1, forward strand.
TTATAAACAGTGGCTGTTAGCATATAAAATGGCATTCTTTGTCTCCTTTAATGCTGTTTGGTCTGATTTCGATTATTATTATTTTTTTTGATATTAGAATTGGTTTCCTATAGTTTCCATTTGCCTGATACTTTTTGCCATTTATTTAAGTTTTTTGGAATGACTATGCTTTAAATATGTTTCTTGTATACAGCATAGAGTTAGGTTTTGTTTCATAAACCAATTTGAAAATCTTTTTATTTTAAAAAATGAGTTAAAACTGTTCACATTTATTGATATAACTGAAACATTTGGGTTTAACTTTCATTTTGGGGGATAGTTACTATGTGTATTGTATTTTACTTACTGTGTTTCTCAATTTTTTCTTTTTTAACATTTCTTTTGATATTTAGGAAAGTTAGCATGTTTGTTCCATTGATTATCTTTGTATTTATATTTCATAATCCCTAAATCTCTGACTCTGCTTTTTTTTCCCCCTTTTTAATCTTTTATTTAGTATTTTACTATCTGGTTTTCATTTTCAGGTGGTATCATAAAAATCACATCTATTAACTCTACAATATTAAATTATATAATTCTGTTTTTACTTTTCTCTCCTCCTTCCCCTTTCATTTTATAGTTGAATATTTCTAATTTGCAGAACATATAAAATGTACATATTTATTCATCCACTTATATCCTCACTCTTATTTTAAGCTTATTTCTGGAATTAAATATATTAATGCTCTTCAGCAGTTCTCTTGCTGAAACCTTTTCAGTTGTAATTTAGTGGCATGAAGTTTATCATACAATAGAGTCTTCAGAAACAGCTGTTGTGTATAGTGTTCCCTGGGTTCTTGCATATTTATTTATCTGTATCCTAATACTTGAAGAAGAAAAAATTCACCTGAATATAAAATTCCTGACTCACACTTTCTTTTCTTGGGTTTCTTGAAATTGCTTCTCCATTGTTTCCTTGCTTTGTATATTGTTCTTCAGAAGTCTACAGCCAGTGAAATTTCTTACTATTATAAGTAATTATAAATCACTTGATCTGTTTTTCCTGAAGACCCTAAGGATACTTTTCTTTATCTTTAAAGATTAATGGTTTTATTAGATATGTCTTGGAGTTAATTGTTTCTGCTTGGGTACACAGTATAAGTTTTCAATATATAGTTTGAAGATAATTTTTTTCTTATTTCTGGGAAGTCTTATTAAGTTATAACGTAAATATAATTAGTTCTGTTTTGTTGTCATCCTTTTAGGGAATATATATGCAATGATCAAAAGAGTGAAAATAAGATAAAAAATTAAAGTGGTCATGGAAATAGTGGTTGAAATGACATAGAAACCAAAAAAGGTTATATAATCTCAATTTCATTATCTTGGTTGTTTATATGACTTTTTCATTTATTATGCCCTTATTATATTTCCATTTGTACTTCTTCTCCTTTGAGCATCTGGTAATTTATATTTTATTTCTTTACTGTAGTAGGGGCTGTGAACTACCATGCCCCATAACTTCATTCATCAATTTAGCTCTTACTGGTGGACTTTATCTTTTCTAGAGTAATTTTCTCTGTACTCAAAATCCTTCACTCCCCTCTTTTCTGGAGTTTCTTAAATTCTCCTCCCGACCCTAATGCCCATAGGCTTGCAGTGGCCTTTGGAATGCTGGTCAAAGCACTGATGGGATTTCATGTTTATTTCTCTATTTACAGATAATTTAAAGTTTAAAATTAAATATTTTCTATTTCTTAGATAGAAATACTGACAGTATGATCATACATTTTTTTTTTCACATCCTTTGTACAATTTATGGTTTTGGGGGAAGAATGTGTGGAAAGATTGGATTCATATGGCTACCATTAAATAACTCATATTTTTAAAATACTGATTAAAATGATTTAAAAATGATTATTTTGAGCAGCTAGTTATAAGAATCATCTGTCTCTAGATTCCACAATCCTTCTTTGCCACAATTTTCCCTAATATTTTTTGGCCTATGTTTTAACTTCTCCATTAATGAAAAGCTCACTTGTGGGCACCTGGGTGGCTCAGTCAGTTAAGTGTCTGCCTTCAGGTCAGGTCATGATCCCAGGGCCCAGGGATTGAGTCCCACCTGGGGCTCCCTGTTCTGCAGTGAGTCTGCTTCTCCCTCTCTCCCTCCTCCCACTCATTCTCTCAATTTCCCTCTCTCTCAAATAAATAAATACAATCTTAAAAAAGAAAAAAAAAGCTCACTATCTGGATAACCATGGTTCCTTTTAGGAAAGATATATTCAAAAATTAGTTGAATAATAAGGAAATCAACCAGACTTAAATTTTTATAACATATGTCCAGTGATATAATTTACCCAACAATTATTCATATATTCTGTGGGAGGAAGCACATGTATCCAAATAACAATAATAGAAATAAGAAAGCATAAGAACCAAAAAACATATACAGACAAGGGGTTATGAAAAAATAAAGAAGAAAGAAAGTACTTCAGCAGGTGATGGTAGTTGGAATCTAATTATGGGAGAGTGATAAGGAGAATCCATGTTTTAGTAATAAGGGCAAAAACAAAATGGGAAAGTGTCTGACATGTCTGGGAAACAATATTGCCCATATGCATATTTTTGGTAATTGCAAGCTCAGCATGTAGTTGATAATAAATGCCTTTTCCAAAAAATTCAACAAATAAAAATCACTACAAATATATTTACACACACACATACACACCACACAAGCATTTATACCTAAATCACCAAACCCAACGTATTTCTGAGAAATAATAGTGTAAAACAAATTAACCCAGTTTTTGACAAGAAAGGAAACCTATTTTTAAGAAATGTAATCTGGATATCAATGTAGTCTTGAGGTCTCTTTTTGTTTAGGTGAATTTATTAATACAGGCATACCCTTTTTTACTGTGCTTTGCTTTATTTGCTTTGCAGATATTACATTTTGTTTAAATTGAAGGTTTGTGGCAACACTGCATCAAACATATCTATCGGTGCCATTTTCCCAACATTATTTGTTCACTTCCTTGTCTCTGTGTCACATTTTGGTAGTTGTTACAATATTCCAAACCTTTTCATTATTATTATATTTGTTATGGTAACCTATGATCAATGATTATGACTTGCCAAAAGTTCAGATGATGGTTAGAAATTTTTAGCAATAAAGTATTTTTTAATTAAGGTGTATACATTTTTTAGACATAATGCTATTGCACACTTCATAGATTATACTATAGTGTAAGCATAATTTATATGCATTGGGAAACAAATAAATACATTTGACTTGTTTTATTGTGGTATTTGCTTTATTGGAGTGGTCTAGAACTGAATCAGCAGTATCTCCAAGGTATGCCTATAAAAGAAACAACCAGAAGTAAGATATTCTTTCTTTAAGATTTTATTTATTTATTTAAGAGCGAGAGAGAGAGCGAGCAAGCACGAGCAGGGTGAGAGGCAGAGGGAGAAGCAGACGCCCTGCTTAGCAGGGAGCCAGATGCAGGGCTCGATTCCTGGACTCCAAGATCATGACCTGAGCCAAAGGCAGACACTTAACTGACTGAGCCACACAGGGGCCCGAATTAAGATATTTTTATTGCAAAAGTAACTAGAGCAGTATGGCATTACATGTTGACAAGTCCCTCCAAAATATCACAGTTGTATATTAAAAATAAACGCTGTAAACTTGACTAGTAGTTTCAGAAGTCAATGTCTTTAAACTCCTTATAGGGGAAAAGGTGTTCCACTGTTAGTCACATACTTGCTCTTATCACACTGATGCTTACAGCAGCAAATTTGATCATAGATGTCCATTGTAAAAACTGTTTTCATAAACATGGAAAGAAATTCATTTCACTCTAATGGCTACTGTGGCTTTAGTTCTCTGAGCTGAGCTTGAACATGGAAGATTAAGAAATGAAGACTTTGTTTTCCTATCTCTCTGAGCAATGGTCAATAAGATATAAATGATTTTTGAATGGGAAAAGATATTTGCAAATGTCTTATCAGATATAGGGTTATTATCCAAGACCTATAAAGAACTTTTCAAACTCAACACCCAAAAAATAATCCAGTCAAGAAATGGGCAGAATATATAAAGACATTTCTCTAAAGAAGATGTACAAAGGAGGGGCACCTGGGGGGCTCAGTCATTTAAACATTTAACTTCAGCTCAGATCATGATTCCAGAGTCCTGGGATGGAGCCCCACATGGGGCTCACTGCTCAGCGGGGAGTCTGCTTCTCCCTCTCCCTGCTCATGTCCCCTCTCTCTCTTTCTCACTCATACTCTCTCTCAAGTAACTAAATAAGATATTTTTTAAAGAAGACATAAAAAGGCCAACAGACATATGAAAAATGTTCAACATCACTCAGCATCAGGGAAATACAAATCAATACCACAATAAGTTACTGCCTCACACCAGTGAGAATGGCTAAAATTAACAAGACAGGAAACAACAAATGTTAGCAGGATGTGGAGAAAGGGGAACCCTCTTACACTGTTTGTAGGAATGCAAGCTCGCACAGTCACTCTGGAAAAGGTATGGAGGTTCCTCAAATGGTTGAAAATAGAGCTACTCTACAACTCAGCAATTGCATATTTACCCAAAGTATACAAACATTGTGATCTAAAGGGGCACCTGCACCCCAATGTTTATATCAGCAATGTCCATAATAGCCAAACTTATGGAAAGAGCCCAGATGTCCATTGACAGATGAATGGATAAAGACAATGTGATATATATATATATATATATATATATATATATATATATATATATATATATATATAATGGAATATTACTCAGCCATCAAAAAGGATGAAATCTTACCATTTGCAGTGACTTGAATGGAACTGGAGGGTATTACGCTAAGTGAAACAAGTCAATCAGAGAAACACAATTATCATATGATTTCAATCGTGGAATTTAAGAAACAAAACAGAGGATCATAGGGGAAGGGAGGGAAAAGTAAAATAAGATGAAATCAGAGAAGGAGACAAACCACAAGAGACTCTTAATCATAGGAAACAAACTGAGGGTTGCTAGAAGGGAGGTAGATGGGAGGATGTGGTAATTGGGTGATGGGCTTGAAGGAGGGCACATGATATAATGAGCACTGGGTGTTATATGCTACCGATGAATTACTTAACTCCACATCTAAAACTAATGATACACTATGTTAACTAACTGAATTTAAATAAAACAAGTTAAAATACATATAAATGATTTTTGTAAATCAATAAGAAGATTTTTGCCTAATACTCCAGGTGGATTAATATCAGTTTATGTTGTGCAACATAAGACATACTTTTATCTTACAAAAACTTGTTTTGCTGGTAGTTTTTTAATATTTTAATTTATTGAAAAATGAAAAACATGGGCCAGGAGATAGAAATATAAACACATTTTCAGCTTGATAATGAGTTTCAGTTTCTAAAAGTGTAATCAAACATGTCATACACATGTTTTAAAGACCTAGCATCACTCTTAATGTTAGTGAAGAGCTCTAAGCACAGTGTGATTAGCATACAAGATCCTACAGCCGTAAGATTTTACATACTGCAGAATTCTTTATCGTACTTTTATTTAAGTAATAAATTTTTCCTTTGTAATGATTTGTGTTTAAGACTTTAGTCTATAGACTCATTTTTCACAATGGCAAGTTCAAGAACTTACTAATTTTTTCCTTAAGTTCTTTTTTCTTAATAACCACCAAGTTATGAAAAAATCTATTGCTTCTGCAAAGTAATGCAGATTCAAAGTCTGCAGTATATAAAATTTTATAGGCAGAAACCCTTGTAATTTTATTGCAGCAAGTTATTCACACATGCCAGCACAGCATACGCCGAATGCAGCAGTCTGGTATGAGACAGAAATATATTTCTTGAGAAATCCTGTAACTTGACAAAAAGTGTATACTATATCTATTTCTGCATTAGTTTTAGCTTTCCAGCACCAGGACACTTCTGAATTTTTACCTTCTATACTTTTCCATTTTGTTACTTGATGTTTTTGTTTTTATGTCATTTTTTTATTAATCTAATTATTAATGTTAATTAAATGACCATCTATTGAGCCTTTACCATATTTTGGGCACTAGTGGTGCAAAGCTGACTAAAACAACTGCTGCCATGTAAGAACTCCTGGTCTAGCATGGGAATTAGGTAATTAAATAGTAATTATAAATCACAGTTATGCTAATAGTAAGAAATCATTTAGTGTTTATTATATGCGGGATGCTTTGTTAAGAGTTTTGCATATTTATTATTCCATTCAAGGATCACAACATCCCTGCGAGGCAGAAATGAGACAAGAGAAGCATCTCCAAACACCATCAGAACTCTGAGAGGAAGTGCTGAAAGTTATTAATAATTATATCTATAGAGAGCTTTACACTTTTCAGATGGTTTTCTCATATGTCATTTAATCTTACATGACCTTGTGTGGTAATAACTCAGATATAATTATTTCCATTTTGCCAGGAGCTGAGAAAGTTTCCACTAGTATTGGGAGATTTTCAACTTAGTACCCAGGGGCTATGCAACTTCTACAGTTTTCCTTCCATTGTTTTACACAACTTTAATTTTAAAGAAGTTCCATTTGGGATAATCTGTTTCTATTTTTATTGGCAGTTGTTTGTTTTTTACTCTTCTACCAAAATCCATTCATTGTCTTAGGATGACATGTGATCAGTTTTGCTCCTCTCTTTTTTTTTTTTTTTTAAGATTTTTAAATTTATTTTCTGACAGAGAGACAGCGAGAGAGGGAACACAAGCGGGGGAGTGGGAAAGGGAGAAACAAGCTTCCCGCCGAGGAGGAAGCCCTATGCAGGGCTGGATCCCAGGACCCTGGGATCATGACCTGAGCCGAAGGCAGACGCCCAATGACTGAGCCACCCAGGTGCCCCGGTTTTGTTCCTCTCTTACAGATGACTTCTCTAGTGCTAGGATTTAAAAGTCTTCAGAAATCTACAAAAGCCAACCTTTTCCAGTATGGTGGGTGACAATTCTAACTTGGGTTTAAGGGTTTGCTCACTATTAAAATGGTATCCTAAAAGATCATACCTATTAAGCAATTTTTAGTTACCTCTCAGGGTATTTTAGGGTATGAAGCAATTTTAACTCTAAAAATTAATTAGTAGAATGACAACGGAGCTAACCACCCAGTACAAAGGGCGCTACAGAGTCATCCGCAGCAACCTGAGGTCAGTTTGAAGCAGCTGTATATCCAGGGAGCAGGGCAAAACATGGGAAGTGAGAAGTAGCCAGTAGAATAATAATAACAAGCAGAACAGACACCCATATAATATCAGACACGTTTCTTAGAGATTTATGCAAATTGTTAATCATAATCCTATGCGTCATTATTTTTACCACGTTTCTTTTAAAAAGGAATGCAGATTTGATGGTACATCCTGGGGCCATCAGACTCCAGAGTCTGGGCTTCCAATCACTGTTATGCTGCCCATGAAATCAGACTTTAACATTTTTCCATTTTTGAGGAGGCTATTACTGGAAGGCTTGTCAAGTGTTTATCATCTCTGAAATATAGGTATATAGGTATATAGGTATAGCTAGACACATAGGAAGGGATTGAGTGGGGTATTTCCTGTTATCACAGAACAGTAGCTGACACTAAAAGGTGAGAAGAAAGGGGCACCTGGGTGGCTCAGTTGGTTAAGCAACTGCCTTCGGCTCAGGTCACGATCCTGGAGTCCCAGGATCGAGTCCCACATCGAGCATGGAGTCTGCTTCTCCCTCTGACCCTCTTCCCTCTCGTGTTCTCTATCTCTCTTCCCTGAATCTGTTCCTACCATCTAGTAGGTCAATATAAAAGAAGAACTAGAAGGGAGAAACTGATATTTTATGGAGTGCAGCACTTGTGAAAAGAAATTATTCCTTCTTTTTGGTTTTTGGGTTTGCCTTTTTTCCTCATGGCAACAAGACAGGCCGAAAGAGAATAGTAAATACTGCACAAACCTAAAACAAGAAGCAAGAAATTTATTTTTCTAATAAAGATTGCTAAATCATGGACTTGGATGCTCTTCTTTATAATACAACTAGAAAAGGAAAAAAGAATTGAGAAGCAATGACATGGAGGGGTAAATCAGGTTGCAAGGGTCCTGAAATATTCAGCTGGAATTCTCAGTTTCTATTATTAAGATGGATCTTGGGTATGCTCTGTTGCTTCTGCAGATTATGTGAGATTATGAGTGAGGCTTTGCTTGGACTGCTCATTCCTGGCATGCATAACAGAGGAATGAAGCTTGTAGCCCCACTCTGGGTGACAAACTTCTCAGGAGATTGCTAACGCCTATATGAGAAGTCTGGGAGAACCCCACCGTCAAATTCAGCCAGCACTCATGTATGATGAGCCTACAATGTACTAGACCAGCAAGTTAAACCTAACAAGGAAAGAATGACAATTAAGGATGGAGACACTTATATTTTCCTTCTCCCTCTTCCTAGCCCTAATACCAGAAAAGGTAGCATACATAAAAGGGGAGGGAGAAAGAAGTTTGAGTAAAGTACAGAGCACAGATAGATGGAACAGGTGCTTGAGAGGGGACAGATTAGAGTTTTGAAACAAATATGAGATTAATGTTTTAAAATTTAAGAAAAATTGAATCATTAGAATCAGAAAAGGACTATTAAAATAAGAACAAGTGACAAAAAGTTGTGGAATCTGATTGCATAGCCATTCAGAGAATTGCTGGTAGACAAGAAAGGGAATTGTGACATTATGTATATTTGGATAATGGTGACAAGGAAGTTAGCATTTTCATGTGTACACCTTCAAAGATTGAGAATTCTTAGTAAATCTGGTGTGTGTCTAAGTGAGTGTATAAATTATTGCAAACATGCACATATTTCTTTAACTTGGAAAGGCAATATTATGTTTCTAAATTAAAATTTCTTTTCTGCCTTAATATACTACTATTACCAGTAAGCAACTGAAATTCTCAGAAGCAATTTTTATTTAGTCCCAAAATATAATAGATTAATTCTGAAGAGTTCTGTGGAATACCTCAGAGATGGGATAGAAGCTAATACATAAATCATATTTTCAGCAAGGTACTTTCCTGACAACATATTTTATATTTTCTATAAAATGATAACCCAGAAGTTTGTATAAATCTTTCACACAGTAAGTTTCCTCATTTTTGTTTGTACATTACTTTAAAAATCTTTGCTAATTCCTGTTTTCACATGTCAGGTGACTTAGATTTTTTTAAATAATGCACAATACGTATGCATTCCACTAACAGATATGCATGCATGCACACACACACACACACATTCACTAAAGGTGTAGTTGTATACATGAGGGTATCTATGGATGCTCACTTTGTTCTTAAATGTTCATAACTGCTATTAATAAAATCACACTATTTATTTATTTAGCTACAAATATTTATTATCTATCATTCATGTCAGGTACTGTGCTGGGCATTAGAATTACCACAATCGGCAAGATGAACACAGTCTCTATGTTCACAAACTTATAATTTGTTGGTAAAGGAGATACGTAAAAATATGTCCTGCCATGCATTAGGATAAGCAGAGATAAATACAGAGTAAAACAATTACTCTTAATCTAGTGAGGTATGCCATTTGAGATGAAAGCTAAAGGACGCATCATAGAGTTAAAACTAGCCAGTGGAGAGTGAAGAGAGTTTCAGAATAAGGGAAAGTGTTTCAGCAATTACACAGTGGCTACTATATGCCAGGCAAGATTCTAAGCACCATACTTGTATGATCTATCGAATAGTGACTATTTATTTACCACTTTAGAGAGAAGAAAACAGACACACAGATCAAAACTTGCCCAAAGTGTCAGAGTTAGAATGTCACAGAACCAGGATTCAAACTACAGTTGGGATTTGTGCTTTTTGCCACTTTGCACTCCCAACTTGCCCCCACCCCCACCAGCAAGCCTTCAGAAACCTGAGTGTATGTTTGTGGGCTCTCTCTGATTCAATCTGGCTGTGGTAGAGAGAAAGGTGCTGGGAGACACTGGAGTGCAGGGATAGGCAAAGCCTGTTAGATACTAGTGAGCTGTTCTTTATCCTAAAGATATTCAAATCTTTGGTGCAGGGTATACTCATGAGTCTTCAATCTAATCCCCTGGCTGCAGTGCAGATGTCAGATTAGGTGAGTCATCAGGCTGGTGTTGAGACATCAGTTAAGAGGTCTTTGCAATACTCAAGGTAAGAAATGTTGATGCTTGATCTAGGAATGGAGGTAAATGGGTGCCTCTTGGTGTTTCAGGGACACCAAAGGGTCACAATTTTTCTATAGAGATTTCTTTAGAGAACATAATAGAAATTAAAACCTTGCATCCAGGGTCACCTGGGTGGCTCAGTCATTAGCGTCTGCCTTCAGCTCAGGTCATGATCCCAGGGTCCTGGGATCGAGACCCACATCGGGCTCCCTGCTCAGCGGGAAGCCTGCTTCTCCCTCTCCCACTCCCCCTGCTTGTGTTCCCTCTCTTGTGTCTCTCTCTGTCAAATAAATAAATAAAATCTTTAAAAAAATAAAAATAAATAAAAACTTGCATCCATTCATGACCCTATTGTAGTAGCCTCAGTTATGTTACCAACCTTACTCTGGATTACCCTTGAATATACAATAGGGAGACTCCATAACCTCAGAATATTTCCTATTAACTTAATACATAAATAGGAGGCGGTGGGATGGAAAAAAATATTTAACAACACCTCCCATAGAAGATTGTTTTCAACTGACACAGAATTATATCAGTTACATAGAATGTCTGTTACATGACATAGAATTCTAGAATACCAGAATAAGGTCTAGAAACATTTATAAAATACTATTTAAAAAGTTTGTTTCATGAACATGGCACATAAAATGATATATTTATCTATACATGGATGAATTTAAAACAATGAAGATTAAAAACGTCTCCTTATATTTTCAAAGCAGAATATATACTTTTATTGTGGAATTCTCAAAACTCTCATTGGAACTAAGCAACTAAGTATTTCATTACCATTTATAATAGACACATCAAATGCATGAACAGGGTGCCGAAGAAAAGTATGGCACTTCTTATGCCACTAATTCTTAGACAGCTTTAAAGAAATGGATTAGACTCAAACATTCTGCTAAGGAGGTAAATTAAAATCACATAATTCTAGAACTGTATGAGATATAGGGATCAGACATTCCAGTGGAGCTAAATCATAAAAGTGTGGTAAGGCTAGTTGTAGCACTTTATTAACAATAAGTTATCATTAACTTTGTCAATTATTTGCACTTTGAAAATAGAAATCAAATGGAGTTATTCTTGCCGCATGGGAGTCTATTACAGTTAGGGATGTCACGGCACATATGTGTTATAGCCAAGAGAAAAATGTCAAGAACTGCTGACCTAGGCCAACCTCTCTTCAGTGGGAAATAAGAAATCGCAGTTATGTGAAAAGTTAAGTCAACTGTGATAATTTAAGTAGCAGTGATAAGACAAGGATTAATTTATTGATATCCATTTCAGGATTCAATCTCTTATACTTCCACTTATACTTCACGTTAGTCTCATTTCCTTGATTAAAGCGTAACTAAATGTTCTCATATGTCTCTTTTCACTGACTAAAAAAAGCATTTTCAAACCATCTCATGAAAGTAAGAAAATTATGAATGTAGAAGTTGGCAGGATTGAAGATACTCTGTAAAACTAGAGAAAATAGACTACAAATGATTTTAAAAGGAAAACCTAAATATTAATATACACATCAAATTCCAAAAGAAATAGGCAGTGTGTGTTCTAAAATTATAATCTGTATGGCAAAAGAAAATTAGCTTTTTTCTTCCAGTTGGAACATCAAAATTGATGAGTCATGCAACATGAAATGAGGTGAGAGAATTTACTTTGATTTTATTTTTATCCCTAATAATGCCACCCTGTAAAATAGTAAATAGTTATATACTAACCATCTGAGAGTATAATAAATGTTAACTAACATAGTATAGTATTTTTCTGATTCAAACCCCATCTGCAGCATGACAAGAAACCAGTTTCTTACACAATCTTCTGGTTTTGGCAACACCCTTAAGTGGCTTAGGATCTGACCTGGCCACAACTGTCCACAAGAGTTACTCTTCCCCATGGATGCTGGCCAGCACCTCTTTTCTTCTGGTATATATAAAGGATACAGGCACTATACCTCTAGGGCTTATATCCACTGAGTCGCTCCCTACTACTTCTTGTGGCTCCAGATTTCAGACTACACTTCCAAAAATAAATGTCCAACTTAGATCTCTGATCAGAGTGAGCCATGGTAAACTAGAATGCATCCTAGGGTTTCCTTCTTCCTCGGAGCCACCCTGCTACTCTGGGTCTGGGCATTATCTCTAGGTACTTTGTACTCTCAATGCTCAGGTAATCAAATCAGAATTTTCTTTGAGGATCTAATTTATCCCTATACTTTTATTCATGTACTTTTTACCTCAAATGTCCTTTCTTGCTCTCTTGTTACCCATATCCTCTCCCCACCATGCTTACGACTCTTCAAATATGTTCAGCCTGTTTTCCTTGAGTGTGCACACCCTCTCTTTCTCTCTTACCTCCAGGTCACATCAAAATCTTTCAGTCTTGAATTTTATAAATTTGTTTTGTTAGAATATAGTAAGGCAAATTATGCAAATTAGCATCCACTATTGTGTTAACTTCCCAGTAGTACCTCACTCTTTTTGACTTGAAATTAAAAGTTTTCCCTCCTCTTATTCTCATTTTTACACTTTTGAATCAGAATCTTTCTTATAACCAAACTATAAATTTAATGATGTATCTCTTTACATATTTTTTCTAAAAAGTTGTCGTTAAATTATCTTGCATTTTGAAATTAAGAACATAGTACAAACCTCCCCTGAGGGTGACACCAGTGCTACTACTAGGAAAGATATCCTGTGGGAGATTTAGCATTTGACATTTCACATTATGTCATATAATCAAAACTTAAAATGCACATCATGGGGCACTTGGGTGGCTCAGTTGGTTAAGTGGCAGACTCTTCATTTTGGCTCAGGTCCTGATCTCGGGGTCCTGGAATTGAGCCCTCTGTCCAGCTCTGTGCTCAGTGGGGAGTCTGCTTGAGGATTCTCTCCCCTTCCCCCTGCATTCCTGCTCTCTCTCTCAAATAAATAAATAAAATGAAGTAAAAATATAAATAAATAAATAAATAAATAAATAAATAAATAAATAAATAAATGGCTTCTTGGAATGATTTTTTAAAGTTATAATAAATTTGAGCACCAACTGAACATAAGTTTCTCGACTTAAAATCAGTATAATAGTTACAGTAGTCCAACATAATGTTTGTTTCTTAAAAGTCCATATTTGGGGCGCCTGAGTGGCTCAGTCGTTAAGCATCTGGCTTCGGCTCAGGTCATGATCCCAGGGTCCTGGGATCGAGTCCCAAATCGGGATCCTTCCTCGGGGGGAAGCCTGCTTCTCCCTCTCCCACTCCCGCTGCTTGTGTTCCTGCTCTTGCTCTCTGTCTCTGTCAAATAAATAAATAAAATCTTTAAAAAAAAGTCTCTATTTGTTCCTCAATATGAAGGGAAATTTAAATCCTATGTAACAAAATGTTCTAAAACAATTGATAGAGTAAAAATTCCAATGATATAGAGATTCCTAGTAAAAGAATTATTGAAAATTTTTTTCTGAGAATGCTGTCCCAACCTCTTGCCACACCTATGTCTCTGAAGCATAGTTCTCTTGGGATTCCAGAGATATCTATATTGTACTAGTGGAGAAATAAAAAATCATCACAACCTACAACATGTATAAATTCAATCTGGACACCTGGGGTAATAGAAATGGAGTTTTGGTGGGATGGTGTTATTGGATCATCAATTGGGAACTTGGGAAACACAGAACATATAAACAATATTATAGTTGTTAAGTGTAGTCAAAATGTCTTCATATCCTGAAAATATGAAAACTACTTGAGACATTTATACAAAGAATGTTCCTCACATCCAAAAACTATGACTAATCCAATGATAGGTTCCAAACTGAAAGACCTAAGACTGTCTTACTAGACTTGCATTGCTTATAAATTAAGCTAATGGTCTTTATTATGTTGTCCAATACAGTAGCCACTAGCCATAAATAAGTATTGAGCATTTGAAATGTTGCTAGTCTGAACTTAAAGTGTACACACCACATTTTGTATGTAAGTAAAAATAAATAATATGAGGCACCTGGGTACCTCAGTCGGTTAAGCGACTGACTCTTGATTTCAACTCAGGTCAAGATCTCAGAGTTGGTATGGAGCCCTACGTAGGGTATGGAGCCTTACATAGGTCTCTGTGCTGAGTGTGGAGTCTGCTTGTCCGTCTCCCTCTGCTCCTCCCCACTTGTGCTCTCTCTCTCTCTCAAATAAATAAATAAATAAAGATATTTTTAAAAATATAAAAAATAATGTAACACATTCCATTAATAATTTTTGTATTTAATACATCTTAAAATCTTAATATTTTGAGTATATTGGAATATATTACATATATTATTAAATTAATTTCACCTGTATCATTTTATTTTTTTAAATATAACTCCTAGAAAATTTAAAATTGTCTATATAGTTCACACTGTGGCTTTCTATTGGATAACAATATGAATATATACTTCACATTACTAAAATGCAAGTCCCCATATGTAAATAGCATCTGAACCAAAAAATTTCTTATCTAATATTTTCTAGTTAGTGTTTTGTTTTATATAATATTTTGTTAAAGGCTACATTGTATCACTGGTACTCATTTAGTCAAAATTAGGAAACAATATTTCTAGATAACATACATTTTGCCTTCTAGAGTAGTGCTTCCCAAACTATATGTATACCCCTGAGTAGCTTTTTAACATGCAGATTTCTGATCCAGTAGCCCTGGAGGGAACCTAAAATTTTTCATTTCTAACAGGTGCCCAGGTGATGTTGATGCTTTTGGTCTGGGGACTTTGAGCTACAAATTTGTAGATGACAGAGGTGTTCCATTGTACTTGAGTTCCCCAAATTAGAAAATAATGGTGCTAAAAACATACACTGAAGTATTTGAGCTTATAAGCTAATAATTTATTACTATGTTAACTTCAAATATTCAACTTATTTCTTTAAAAATATTTTCTGAATGTAAACGCATATTTACTGTAACAATGCAGATAAATAAGGAAAAGCATAAATGAGAAAATGAGCATCATGTGACTCCACCAAATAATAACCGTCATTGCATTTTTATTTATTTGTGCCTAATACTATTTGTATTTGGCTTGTTTTAATAGAAGTTTGAAAGCATTATAAATACTGTTTTGCAACAGTTTTCTTTTATATTCTTATGTTGTAAATATTTCCTCGTTGTTTACACAATGTTTAATGGCCACTTACTATTCTATCATATGGATATACTAAATATTCTTAGATAATTTCCACTTACAATGAGCAATTTTGACTGCAATTTCTTTGAAATATTTTCAATGCTTAAAGAAACAAATATTTTAGTGCTTATAAGTATATGGTTCAGAAGAGCAAACCAATTAATAGAAAATTAAAATATAGTATTGATTTATATAAATCCAATTCCCTCCATTAAAGTTTGAAGTATTTATATTATGCCTATAAACTTGAAAGTATTAACTCTTATGAAAATAGGGACAAAAAAACAACAATATGTGAACAAATAGTCAGTTTGCCCATTGTTCTCACCACAGTTTGTCTTTATCTTTATTTTATTATTGAACTTTATATTTTGCTTCTTCATCAGTTAAAAGTAGACATGTTTTCATAGTGAGTCTTCCAAGTTTAAGGTCTTGGATCCTGGAGTACATAGTAATTTTCTGAAGAATTTTCTAGATTTATTTGAAATCTATGTGTCTCATCTCAAACAAATGCATACATATAATAGACATATATAATAACTACTTTTTAAAGATATTTTTATTTAGAGAGAGAGAACGTACATGTTCAGTTAGGGAGAGGGGCAGAGGAAGAGGAAGAGAAACAGACTCCCTACTGAATGGGGAGCCCTACATGGGGCTCCAACTCAGGACCCTGAGATCATGACCTGAGCCAAAATCAAGAGTTTGGCACTCAACCAACTGAGCCACCCAGGTGCCCCTATATATAATAACTTTATAGGAAACAGTGCACTTTAAAAAAAATGTACCCAAAATGTTAAAAATAATCTTAGTTATTAAATTATCATTTACCTCTTGAATTCTAAAACATGTAACCTGCTCTGAGTAATTATTGGTAACTTCCAGGAAGTGCAAAGCTTACATGATCCCTCTGTAAGACCCTTGACTAAGTTCTTTTTTAATTCCATTACTGATTTGCAGTAAAGATATGTATTTAAAAATATAGTTTAAACTTTTCTGATTAAGTCTTGGAGGATTTTCTGTTCTGTAGAGGGAAGGACATAAACTTTTTATTATACTTAGTTTAAATATCATCCCAACTATTGTATGCTTTGAACCTTGGGCAAATTAATCTCTCTGATCCTGTTTTTTCTAATCTGTAAATTAGGGTTGACACCTACCCATAATACAGGTTTATAAGAGTTAAATAGAATGCATTTAAATGACTGAAAATAGAGTCTGAACATAATGGACATCAATCTGTTCTACCTCAAATATTATACTAATATTTTCATATTCTCATTTTCCAAGGAAGACCAGAAAGGTAATTGATATATTTTCTCAGATGCTAGTGAAGTGATTTTCAGGTCTCCTGTTTAGTAGGGTAATTAATTTTCCAAATAAAACCTTACATGGTCTACTAATACAGAAACCAAAAAATGAGATATAATCATTGAAGGGTGGAGAGGAAGAGAGAAAATACTGGGTAAGGTTCTATTCCAAACTTGTATTTCCATTATAACCACTACTGAGGCATGTCTATAGAATTTGGGTTTCCAAAGAAATCAAAATATATTTTGAACGTGAAACAACTATTTACCTAGCTTCTCAAGCCTTAAGCCTACTAATCCTTTATCCCAATATTTCCTTCACTTCCAACAAGTCAAGCTAGCTCTACCAGAAAAATATATCCTTAATCTATTAATTTCCTTCCATGATCCTTGTCACCACCCTAATTCAGGTAGTCATCTATCATTTAGACTATAACAATAACTTTTCACTGTTTTGTAACAAATTTATTGAGGTGTAATGGACATACAATAAAACTACACCTATTGAATATGTATAATTTTATAAATTTTGATATATATATACACCTAAGAGACTATCACCACAATGAAGAGAGTGAACATATTCCTTATCTCCAAAAGGTTCCTCATCCCACTTGTAATCCTCTGTTGTCTCACCTCTCAACATCTCCAAACAATCAATCTTCTGCTTCCTGTGATGATTGTACTTTCCCAAGTTTACATAAATAGATACTCTTTTAGTTTGGGTTCTTTCGCTTAGTATGATGATTTTGAGATTCCTTG
Source organism: Zalophus californianus (assembly GCF_009762305.2). Taxonomy (NCBI): domain Eukaryota; kingdom Metazoa; phylum Chordata; class Mammalia; order Carnivora; family Otariidae; genus Zalophus; species Zalophus californianus. The sequence goes on from NC_045605.1 coordinate 33,169,066, forward strand.
ATGTTTTTTATGTGTATCAATAATTCATCCCTTTTCATTGCAGGTAAGTATTCCATTTTATAAAGATACCACAATTTGTTTATCCATTCTCCTGCCAATGTACATTTGAGTATTTTCCAGGTTGGGAGTATTACAAATAAAGCTGCTACAAAAGTTTATGCACAAGTCTTTACATATACATATGCTTTCTTTTCTCTTAGGTAAATATTAAGAATAGAACCACTGGGTTTTGTGGTAGGTGAATGTGTAACATTTTAAAAACTGTCAAACTCTCTTCCAAAGTGCTTGTACTATTTTACTTCCTTCCCTACCAGCAGAGTATGACAACTAAGTTCTTTACCAACATTTGATATGGTCAGTCTTTTAAATTTTAATCATTCTAGTAAGTTTGTAGTGGGACTTTTGTGGTATTAATTTTGTATTTTCCTAATGACAAATGATGTTAAGCATCTTTTTATGTGTTCATTTGTCATCTTTATATTTTCTTTGAAGTATGTATTCAAATTTTGTGTTCCCCCTTTTAAAAAATATTAGGTTGTTTGTTTTTTTCTAATTGAATTTGAGAGTTCTTTATATATTCTGGATACAAGTCTTTTATCAGATATGTGCTTTGTAAATGTTTTCTCAGTCTATTGCTTAAATTTTCATTCCCTCACCAGCATCTTTGATAGGAGACTTGAATTGTGAAAATTCCAATTTATTTTATTTATTTATTTTTCTTTTTGAATTATGACTTTGGTGTTTATTGAACTCTTTGCCTAAGACAAAGTCACATTTTCTCATTTTTTCTTCCAAAGTTTTATAGTTTTATGTTTTATTTATAGGTCTATGATATATCTTGAGTAAATTTTTGTATGTGGAATAAAGTATGAATCAAGTTTATATTTTTGCATTTGAATATCTACTTGTTTCAGCACAAATTGTTGAAAAGAGCAAACTTTCTTTACTGAATTGCCTTTTCACCTTTGTAAAAAGTCAGTTTCCCATTTCTGTGTTGTTCATAATTTTCTTATTTTGTCCAATAACAGCAAAGTCTCATTATTACTGGAGTTGGTGATTATAATTGTTAATTTTGTGTCAACTTGGTTAAGATATGGTGCCTAGATAATTGGTCAAATGCATTATTTGGGTAATGTTGTAAGGGTATTTTTTCATATGAGATTAGTATATAAATCAGTGGATAGACTACATCTGATTATAATATGAGTGGACTTTATCTAATCAGTCAAAAACATTAAGAAAAAAACAGACCAAGGTCCTGAGAGGAAGAGGAAATTCTACCTCCTGACTGCCTTCAGATTCAGGTCTGCAAAATCAACTCTTTCCTGTGTCTGCAGCTTGCTAGCCTACCTTGCAGATATTAAAATTGCCAACCCACTTAATCATGTGAGCCAATTTCTTAAAATAAATCTAATAAATCTATATCTGTCTATCATCTATCTATCTACCTATCATCATCTCTATCTATTCTTATTGGTTCTGTTTCTCCGGAGAACACTGGCTAGCACAGTGATATATGATGTCTTTATCTTAATTATGGCATTGTTTGCAAATACCAAACTTAGTCAAGCCAGTTTAAGCAAAGAAAAAAAAAGTTATGTTTACTAGTGTTTCTTATCTCATCTTATCTAAAGATAAGAAATACAGTAGTCTCAGTAACAACTGGAGACAGGGATTCGAATGCCATTGGAACACATTTATACTTTTTAGGACTATCTTCCTTTCATCACTTTTTCTCTCTCTCACTCAAAAAGGCTGCCTTTATCTGCCTCCCAGAAATATCTAAAAGGCAGGAATGTGCCTCTGGTAGTCCATGAGATTTAAGTTTCTTATTCCTAAGAGTTACTGATCAAATATCTTCCATCCCTAACTCTGAAAATTCCATGAATGAGTCTCATTGGTTAGCTTAGGTAAGGTGTCCTTTCCTGGATCAATCAATTGTGGCTAGAAGTGGGGACAAAATATAAAATGAATGTTCATGCTGGAACCATATCGACAATGTGCAGGATGAGATTCATCCTAAAGAAGGAGGGTTCTGGACAGGCAAATGGCATGGTATTTATTTTCAGAAGCAGTAAAAAAACTAAATTTCTAAACTAATGCAAGAGTAATGAATGTATAATAAATTCTAGTTTTGATAGTTTGTGGAAAATATCAACTCTGTCTGTCTCAGATATTAAGATCAATTCAGAATATAAAATTTAAGTTCAATCTGATGATCCAGAGAGTCTATACAAAATGCTCCTTCATCCAAATCAGACTTTTGGCTCTGACTCAATTTAGTTGATCTGTATAGGAGAATGTACCTGATTTCTTTTCCTTTCTTTCTTCTTTCTTTTTTTCTTTCTTTCTTTCTTTCCTTTCTTTCTTTCTTTCTTTCTTTCTTTCTTTCTTTCTTTCTTTCTTTCTTTCTTTCTTTCTTTCTTTCTTTCTCTCTTTCTTTCTCTCTTTCTTTCTCTCTTTCTTTCTCTCTTTCTTTCTTTCTCTTTCTTTCTCTCTTTCTCTTTCTTTCTTTCTTTTTCTTTCTTTTCTTTTTTTCTTCTTTCTTTCTCTTTCTTTTCCTTTCTTTTTTTCTTTTTTCTTTTCCTTTCTTTTCCTCTCCTTTCCTTTCTTTTCTTTTTTCTTTTCTTTTCAGATTTCAATTTTAAGTAATCTCTACACCCAACCCTGAGTTCAAGAGTAACATGCTCTACCAGTTGAGCCAGCCAGACACCACTGAGAATGTACTTGATTTCATTTTGCATTATCAATCCCTTGAAAGTTTTGCAGGAGCTAATGTAGAGCTCATATTCTCTGACCAGTCTACATAAATTGTCAAACTCTTCTCATCTCCTTCTCTGTCTTTCCTCTTCAGATTACTTGTGGCAAATGGAGTATTTGTTATTTTCTATTTTGTTTTGTGTTTGCACACCCATATTTAAGAATGTAAACTCCACAATGGCTGGGGCTTTGCTGTTTTGTTTACAGCTACATCCCAGCACTTAAAAAAAGTGTTTGATGCAAATTAGGGATTCAACTTTTTTAAATGATGAAATATAAATTATAGTCATTTATATTCTGGTATTTTTTAAAAGCATGTAAATGCATTTACAAAGACAGGATCCAGTATTGAGAAGGTGTGAGTACTGAAATGGGGCCAAATTGAGGAGCTGCTACTTTTATAATACAATCTAAGAAGGGTCTAGTCATTTTAACTCATCTCATCCTTCAAAATCAGTGATCTAGCACTCACATTTACAAATTTTCCTTGAATTTTTCATGTACTCCTGCTCAATGTGTCAAGTGTGACAAGAACAGATGTAGTCAGTGAATGATCAAACAGATGTTTCATTTGTATTACCATTCATTATAATGTCATTATTGACAGCACAACCATGCAACTTGTCAAGTACCTAGAAATTATTCTTGGTCTCTTTTTAAGGAAATTCATGGTTCAAAAAAAATCCTTCAAAATGAGAAAGTTAAAAATACTTTTCTAAAAGAAATTGTCATTACTTGGTAGTATTAAGCAGTGGCCAAACTTGTTTTCAAGTTACAATAATATGGAATGAATTTTTGTCACACTGTAGAGCAATCATGGATGCTATGGAGACTCTTCAATGAAATTACCATGCAGCCCCTGTCTGATGCTTGCTTATAGGCCTTAGGTCATCCATGAACTGCATATGGAAAATCCCCCAAACTCCAAATCCCCCAAATAGGTAAAGGTATACATTTTACAGGTGGGTTGTACTATTTATTATATTCATTATGCATGTGGTGATATTAATGATGTTTTCAACATTTTTGGAAAGACTCTCCCTTTACAATGTCCCCTACCCATTTTCATAATGGGTGTTGGGAATGTTTATTTTTATGATTTACAGATAGTTTGTCTATCATACTAAATAATGATAGTACATTATTATCTGTAGGCACATGATATCTTAATTTGAAAAAAAAAATCTACATTTCGTACCATACTAATCTCTTTCTGAAACACCTAGTAAGGACTCACAATTCACTCTTTAGATGGATTGGGATGGTTGTTTAAAAAGCAAAATCTTAGTTATAATAAGTTTCCTTTTGAGCTTTCCTTCACCTGATTTGTTTATAGACTACTGAAGAGTGAAAAAAAAATCTATTAACAGCCTTTTGCTTTGTTTTGTTTTGTACTTAACTTGATAGATTTATTATTTTTTAATGGAAATAACAGTTGTTTGATTTAACTGGCTTGATTGACTGCTTTGACACTGTTTAGACAAAGAAAGATCTATCATTTTAACTAGAAGTTTAGAAGCTGCATAGCAATCCATTGCAGAAATGACATAAAAAAAGCTTCTGTAAGATCACTCTGTTCATTATGAGGAATGAAATATCTTGAATTAAATTCTCAAAATCCAACCTGACTATAGCAAAGATCTAATGAGATCCGTGCTCTCCTAGGAGCTCCTTTAATTAACTCAAGCATTGTTCTCAAGTACACGTTATGGAGTTGCTTGTAAATTCACATATATTACATGTAAATTATAAGACATTTCAGAGGAAAGAGAGTTTGGTGACAGTCCAATTTACATTTCTTTGCTGGCTATAAGCATTTTTTTTCTTCTCTTATATTTTACATTTAGCATTGATAGATACAGATTGAGGACTTCTGTTTTGGTAGTTATTGTCACCAAGATATACATTTATTCTTTAAAATATGGTAATTCCTTCAGTAAATATAACTGCTTAATGATTTAAGGTTGAAATCTTCGGGAAAGGAGGAAGCTATAAGCAGATAGAATCTTTATTATTTAACTAAAAATCTGGATGGATAGTTTGGACTCCTCACTGGACAAGTGTAACAGGTTTTGCCCCAAGAACCAGATATTTTGTCTAAGGGTGAAAAAATGGGATAAACAAGCTTATAAAACAAGTCTTGCTTTTAACATACATATTTTGAAAAAATAAAAGAGATCATTCTTCTTTGTTCTACAGTTTAGTAGTACAATTCTAATCTGGCTATAAGGTCATTTGTTGAATAACTTGAACAAATGAGGAAAGAAATAAGCTTGTCCCTCTCCTTTTATGTAATGTATATCTCTGTCTGTTGATATTGCCCTGTTTTTCAAAGGTGTCACCAATGAAATCAGAGCCAGTAAATTTAGAGTTGAAGTATAAACAAACAATATTGCTTTCTTCTTTGCCTTTTCTCACCCTTATCCTGATGAAGGTCATTTAATTTATCAGATGTTGAGCTTACCCTGAGGTTTATATCCCTGAAATAGTCTCTTTCCCAAAGACTCCTTTTCAGAGAAATTTAGAGCATTTGGTCCAAATCTAAGGGTTTCTTATCTGAAACTCTTGGGGGCAGATGTGTTTCAGGATTCAGGATTTTTTAGATTTTAGAAAGGTAATACTGAATATAGTATATTAATGAACACCCCCAGTGGGTGCTCCAAAATATACATAATAATATATATTTGCATAACAGTGTATACATACTATGTATTATACCCATTTATATTAATATTTTGGCAAATCACATGCATAAATGGATTAAATAGATTCTATAAATTACTTGTCAGTTCTCAAATTTTGTCATCAAATAAATCAGGAAAATTTCACATTTTAGAGCTTGTGAATGTCATAATTTGGGATAAGTCACTGTATACTTGTAATAAATCACTATGGTAGGCAGAATTCTCAGATGGACTCAAAGAATCCCACTCCTTGGTATAAATGCTCTTCTCTTGAAAGTGGGCAGGCCTGTCAATATGATGGGATGCCACTTTAGATTATGACAAATGACAAAGACAATGGAGTAATCAGTCACTCCTATGATTAATTTAAAATGTATATGACTCTATCTTAGTCTCCTGGAGAAACATTGTCCTGCTGGCTCTGAAGAAGTAAGCTGATATATTGTGAGATGACCACATGAGGAGGATCTGGAGGCAGCATCTAAGAGGTGAGAGCCGCCCTGTCTTAACAGCCAGCGAGAAAATGGAGACATCAGTCCTACAACCACAGGGAACTGAATTCTGCCAACAGTCCAAACAGCATTGAAGGAGAACCCTAAGCCTCAGATGAAAAAGGGGATTTCAGCCCCTATGACATATTAATTTCATTCTACTGAGTTTTTTTTTTTTAATTCCGCTATAGTTAACATACAGTGTTATATTAATTTCAGGTGTACAATGATTCTATGCATTACTCAGTGCTCATCAAGATAAGTGTACTTTTGGGTGCCTGGGTGGCTCAGTTGGTTAAGCGACTGCCTTCAGCTCAGGTCATGATCCTGGTGTCCTGGGATCGAGTCCCACATTTGAAAAAAAAAAAAAAGACAGTATACTTTTAAGCCCCTTTACTGATTTCACCCATTGCCCCACCCACCTCCCCTCTGATAACCAGCTGTTTGTTCTCTATAGTTAAGAGTCTGTTTTTTGGTTTGTCCCTTATTCTCCCCTTTGTTCATTTGTTGTTTTTTTGTTTTGTTTTGTTTTTTGTTTTAAGATTTTATTTATTTATTTGACAGAGAGAGATACAATGAGAGAGGGAACACAAGCAGGGGAGTTGGGAGAGGGAGACACAGGCTTCCCGCCGCAGGGAGCCCAATGCGGGGCTTGATCTCAGGACCCTGGGATCATGACGCTTAACGACTGAGCCACCCAGGCACCCCTGCTTTGTTTTTTAAATTCCAAATATAGTGAAATCATATGGTATTTGTCTTTTCCCGACTGGTTTATTTCATGTTGTTGTAAATGGCAAAATTTAATTCTTTTTGATGATGGAATAACATTCCACTATATATATATAGATATAGATAGATGATATAGATATAGATCTCCCAAATCTTTATCTGTTCATCTGTGGATGGACATTTGGGTGCTTCCATAATTTGGCTATTGTAAATAATGTTTCAATAAAAACAGGGGTGCATATGGCGTGCCTGGGTGGCTCAGTCATTAAGCATTTGCTTAGGCTCAGGATGTGATCCCAAGGTCCTGAGATCTAGCCCACATTCAGGCTCCATGCTCAGCGGGAAGCCTGCTTCTCCCTCTCCCATTCCCCCCTGCTTATGTTCCCTTTCTCACTGTCTCTGTCAAATAAGTAAAATCTTTAAAATATAGGGGTACATATATCCCTTCAAATTAGTGTTTTTGTATACTTTTGGTAAATAACTAGTAGTTTGATTACTAGATTCTACGGTAGTTCTGTTTTTAACTTTTTTTTATTGTTATGTTAATCACCATATATTACATAATTTGTTTTGGTGTACTGTTCCATGATTCATTGTTTGTTCATAACACCCAGTGCTCCATGCAGAATGTGCCCTCCTCAATACCCATCACCAGGCTAACCCATCCCCCAGCCCCTCCCCTCTAGAACCCTCAGTTTGTTTTTCAGAGTCCGTGACTGCACCAGTTTTCATTCCCACCAAGAGTATATAAGAGTTCCTTTTTCTTCATATCCTCACCAACACTTGTTTCTTAAGTTTTTGATTTTAGACATTCTGTCAAGTGTGAGGTGATATCTCACTGAGGTTTTTGATTTGCATTCCTTAATGATGAGTGATGTTGAGTATCTTCTCATGTGTCTGTTGGCCATATGTATGTCTTCTTTGGAGAAAAGTTGGTTTATATCTTCTGCCCATTTCTTAAATCAGATTATCTGTGGATTTTTTTTTTCTTTTTTTTGGTATTGAGTTGTATAAATTGTTTATATATTTTGGATTGTAAACCTTTATCAAATCTATCATTTGCAAATATCTTCTTCCATTCAGTAGATTGTATTTTTGTTTTGTTAGTTGTATCCTTCACTGCATAGAAGCCTTTACTTTTGTTGTAGTCCCAATAGTTCATTTTTGCTTTTATTTCCCTTGCCTGAGGAGACATATCTAGAAAGATGTTGCTATGGCTTATGTCAAAGAAATTACTGCCTGTATTCTTTGCTAAAATTCTTATGTTTTTGGGTCCCACACTTAGGTTTTTTATCCATTTTCAATTTATTTTTGTGTATGGTGTAAGAAAATGATCCTTTTTTTTTTTTTTTTTACATATAGCTGTCCAGTTTCCCAACAACATTTGTTGAAGAGGCTGCCTTTTTTTACACTGGATATTCTTTCCTACTTTGTCAAAGATTAATTGACCACATAATTGTGGGTTTATTTCTGGGTATTCTCTTCTATTCCATTGATCTATGAGTCTGTTTTTTATGTTAGTACCATACTGTTTTGATCACTACGGCTTTGTAGTATAACTTCAAGCCTGGAATTGTGATACCTCCAGCTTCATTTTTCATTTTCAAGGTTGCTTTGGCTCTTCAGGATCTTTTGTGGTTCCATACAAATTTTAAGATTGTTTGTTCCAGTTCTGTGAAAAATGCTGTTGGTATTTTGATAAGGATTGCATTACATGTGTAGATTGCTTTGGATAGTATAGACATTTTAACAATATTTGTTCTTCCAACCCATGAGCATGAAATGTCATTCCATTTTTTGTGTCATCTTTAATTTCTTTCATCAGTGTATTATAGTTTTCATAGTACAGATCTTTCACCTCTTTGGTTAAGTTTATTCCTAGGTATTTTATTATTTTTGGTACAATTGTAAATGAGATAGTTTTCCTAACTTCTTTTTTCTGTTGCTTCATTATTAGTGAATAGAAATGCAATGGACTTCTGTACATTGATTTTGTATCCTGCAATCTTACAGAATTCATTTATCAGTTCTAGTAGTTTCTTGGTGGAATCTTTAGGGTTTTCTATGTATAGTATCATGTCATCTGCAAATAGTGAAAGTTTTACTTCTTCCTTCCCAATCTGGATGCCTTTTATTTGTTGTTGTTGTCATCTGATTGCTGTGGCTATGGCTTCCAGTACTATGTTGAATAAAACTGGTAAGAGTGGATATCCTTGTCTTGTTCATTACCTTAAGGGGGAAGCTCAGTTTTTCCCTATTGAGTATGATGTTCACTGTGGGTTTTTCATATAAAGTTTTTATTATGTTGGGGTATGTTTCCTCTAAACCTACTCTGTTGAGGATTTTTATCATGAATGGATGTTTTACTTTGTCAAATGGATTTTCTGCTATTGAAAATTCCATTCTATTCAAATGATCATATGGTTTTTATCCTTTCACTTATTGATGTGATGTATCTTGTTGATTGATTTGTGAATATTGAACCAACCTTGCATCCTGGGAATAAATCCCACTTGATTGTGGTAAAAGATTTTTTCAATGTATTGTTGGATTTGGTCTGCTAATCTTTTGTTGAATATTTTTGCATCTATGTTCATTAGAGATACTGGCCTGTAGTTCTCTTCTCTTGTGGTATCTTTATCTAGTTTTGGTGTCAGGGTAATGCTGGCCTTATAGAATGAATTTGGAAGTTTTCCATCCTGTTCTATATTTTTGGAAAAGATTGAGAAGAATAGATATTAATTAGTCTTTAATTTCATTTTTAGAATTCATCTGTGAAGCTGTCTGCTCTTGGACTTTTGTTCAGTTTTGATCTCTGATACAATTTCATTGCTGGTAATTGTTATTATTTTTTTTCAAATTTTCTATTTCTTCCTGCTTCAGTTTTGGTTAGGTCGCCCAATTGGTTGACATATAATTTTTTTTATAATATTGTCTTACACTCTTTTGTATTTCTTCATTGTGAATTGTTATTTTCCCTCTTTTATATCTGATTTTGTTTATTTGATTTCTCTCTCTCTCTGTCTCTCTCTTTTGATCTTTTTGATGAGTCTGGTTAGAGGTTTATTAGTTTTGTTGAATCCTAGTTAAACTTTGAGAAGAGGAACAAGCTAACCTGAGCCCGACTTTAGATCCACAAAAGCTTTAAGATAATACCTTTTTGTTGTTTTATGCTGCAGATTTTATAGTAATGTTTAATGCATCAACAGGAAAACACTATAATCAATGAATTTTATTCATTATTATTTCAAAGCTTCTTTCAGATTCTTATCTGGAGTCTAGCCTATTTTCTATAAATCTTATTGAGTCATTGTCTAAATCTTATGAAGACATAGAAAAAAGATACTTTGAGATGAGTACCTTTAAGTTAATTTTATAGTTGGTTGCTATGTTAAAGAAAGTGTATATATAGAAAGAGTGTATAGAAAGAGTAGATGGTGTTAAAAAAAGAGCTTTGATAAGACCTTGTTAGAGAAGTCATTCAATTTTAATTAATATAACATTACATTTTATTTTACCTAGAAGTGTTTTTGGAACAAGTTTGTTCTCAAAAATGAAACACAAATCTGATCAAAATAAACCACACAATATTTTACAATTTGGACAATCATTCATGAAAGTCTAATAGCTAAAACACTTTATACCTGTCACTTCAATTCCTAATCTGGGCATGATAAAAGCTTGTTCCATGATATTAAATTTAAATGTGCTTTGGATCTAATTGACTACTCGCAGCTTAGAATTTCTATCAGAGTTTCCAGGATGAACTGGTTTTAGGGGAGATATTATTCTTTGTAAAATAACTTCTTTTCCATTCTCCCTGTTTCAGTTCTTCAACTTCTTTCCTCTTTCTGAACTATCAAATTACTATAAGCAATCAATATTTAATAGAATGATCTAAGAAGCTAGCTTATTAAATTACTGAATTTGTGATAATTGTTTATGCCATCTCTGTTTCACTTTCAAATTTCAGACCTCATCAACTGGGATATATGTGTTCAAATTATTCACCTAGCAACCTTAGTATTTTACGTTAAGCAACTTTTTTTTCTTAAGGAGGGCAGATCATATGTCGATTATATATGCTAAATAATAAGTAACTTCTTTAAACTTTACTTCTTTAAGCTTTAATTCTTGATTTGAAACTTATTCTGAGAATTAAATAAAGAAAAAAATAAGTTTTCTCTTAATCTTAGCTAATGTCTTTTCTGACAGTTGAAATGTGGTGCCTTCAAAGCCTTAAGTATGGAAGAGTAGATGAGTACATTATCTAAACTGTGTTTTGTACCTTTTATAGGCAAGAACCTTCCCTACACTTAAGCAGGACTGGCAACTATCCTGGACACACTACATCTTCCATTTGATGTTCCCTAAAGGCCCAGCATCAACCCAGATGTGACATCATGATTTCTACTGAGTCAAAGTCAGAACCAGATCACTAAGCAGAATATAGTAATATTTTTCTAAAGAGTAGCAAGGAATGGATGAGATGAGGCCACACCTCAAAGAAACTGTGAAGCATGCAAATTGACCATTTTATCTTCTTGCCCTAAATACATTTTGAGGAAAATATTCCTTCTTCTTATCTATTAATAATGTTTTCTTGGAAACTGACCTTTGGAGTGAAATTATTGTGAAAATATTATCTATATAGATGGATTATTATTATTATAAGTGTTTCTAAACAATTGGAGACAGCCTGAACCAAGTTGGCTAAACATATTAACACAGAGTTTCCAAAGAAGAGAAAAGCTGGATGAAAAGGACTGGATTCCTTTGGCTGAAAGGCCATTTACCGGAGACTCATGGATGACAGTTCCTCATGCCACAGGCACTCCCAGTTGAATATGTTAACATTTCAAACAGTTACTCCAAGGTAGAGCACAGTGACTGATGTTTCATGAAGAGGAGTTTTGAAGATTATTCCTGCTGTCCACAGAAGAGCTAGAGTGTAGAGCTATCTTCCTCCTCCATTGCTATTTTCCCTATTCTGCCTTGTAAAAGTTGGGAGAGGAGAAAGATAAAAATGAATCTGCTTCTTTTTCCTTTTTGTAATCTTAGGAGAAACTATCTGTCACTGAGGGAATTTAGCAACCTCTCTGAAATATTTTTCAAATCTCATTGTTTTTGAATGTCCCACAATCCACATAAGGAGAGATAGTATAAATTCAGAGAACATAACTAATTACTCTTTCTTGTAACTAAGAAAAATTTTATCCCAGAAAGTTGCTTTGTTTTTTATCTAAAGAAAGGGTGAATTGAAAGGAAATGAGTAGTCTACAAGAAATCTATAATTAGGACAAAAACATTGGTAGTGTTCTTACAATGCTATCTGGGTGAGAGTAGCTTGCCCTACTTAAGCCTGGTCTTTACTGAAGCACAGATTTAGTGTAATAGAGTTGGATGCATTATGTTACCTCAAGTTGGTGTAATCAACTATTCAAATGAATGAACTAAATCCACTTGCTCAGAGTTCACGTTTACCAAATATCTTTCTGAATAATATTTGACTTCCCACTAGAGTTGCTGATAAGCAAAGAAAACACTGACCATGAACATGAATAGCCTATTTGATAGTTATGTTTCTCACTATAAATTATTTCATTGATACTTCTGTTTTTACACCTCTCTTAAGGTTCTGTAACATAGTTTCAACTTGAGTAAAAATGTCCCATACAAAAAATTTATTATAGAAATAGCCTACATTTTTCAGATTAGCATATAACTCACCAGTTAATAAAAATACTTTTATATTCTTGGCATGTTCTAAATGCAAGGAAAATGCATTTCAAGTATATTACTGTTCTTCCTATACAGAAGAAACAATTCTGATATACACATATGTATTCCAGAAATCATTCTTATGGAAATGAAAAAAAAATCGTATAAGTTCACTATGAGGAATACTTATTTGTAAAAATGGTAGATATACAAAAATGTAATCAAGTAGTGTTAACCAACATAAAGTATTGCCAATATCTCAGATAACTTTGAATAAATAAAACCAAATTAAATTAATCAAATCTCCAGACTGTTCCCAGCAAAATCTCTTTATTTGCTCTATAGAAAACAAAACAAAACAAAACAAAACAAAAAACCTTAATTTTACATCAAGAATTGCCTTGTTGAATGAGCCCCCTACTTAATGATACTATATTCCTCTTAGTAGAGGTAAAATATTTGACTCACGGCTTTGCTTTTTTTCATTTTTTCTCTTTTAAGCAATAAATATCTTGTAACATTCCATCTATTCAAATACAACAAAAGTAAAATTTACAACACATGCTTCAGTTTTGTAGTTCTGCAGTTCACAAAGAAATATTTTTCTTTGGTATCTGTTCATTATTCATATACTTCTGTGTCCACTTCTATGTGTAAAACACTTGAAGTTTATTCTAAGGAAAATAATGTTGTAATATTGATATGTTTATAACACCCAGTCAATATAAACATATATTCTGAATTTCCTGCTGAAACAGTTTATTTATGTTCTGCTTGTTTCAGAATTCCAGAGGAATGCTTATTAATTTTGACTAGGAACAAAATAAATCATTGAGTATATATATCCAGAACATTTTAATAGGTTTAAATTAATAGAAGTAATTTGGAAAATACTTTTTTTAAATGGGAAATTGTATGGGAAAGTCTTTTTTTTGGTAAGAAAACTGACATTGATAAAATAATTTGAGCTTAAAAAAAGCACATTCTTTAGTTTGTACTTGGACCTTCCCATATATGCTGTATTGACCCTTGGAGACCAAACAAGATGCCAAGAAATATTCTATAAACAAAGTATTTTAATGTCTTTTCCCTTTCAAGATCTCTAGAATATTGGATATATACTCGAAGGCAATCGTGTATTTACAAAATTAATTTTGTAAGATGAGTGAGCAGTTCATCTTTGGTAAAAAATAAAGTTATTGTTGCATGGACACTTATGGATAAATGTCCATAAGAAAAAAAAAAAACAATGGTCCAACAAAAGCAGTCATAAGAAGGAAGTATATAGCAGTACAGATCTACCTCAAGAAGCAAAAAAAAAAAAAAAAAGCTCAAATAAACAACCTAATCTTACACCTAGAAAAAGAACAACAAACAAAGCCTAAAACCAGCCAAAGGTAGGAAATAAAGATTAGAGCAGAAATAAATGTTACAAAAATTAAAAACAAACAAACCTTAGAATAGATCATGAAACCAGGAGCTGTTTCTCTGAAAAATTAATAGAATTCATAAACCTCTAGCCAGACTTTTCAAAAAAAAAAGAATGGACTCAAATGAATAAAATATGAAATGAGAGAGGAGAAGCAACAACCAACACTACAGAAATACAAACAATTAGAAGAGATTATTAGGAAAAACTATATGCCAACAAATTGGATGACCTGAAAGAAATGGATAAATTTCTAGAAACATAAACAGCCAAAATTGAAACAAGAAGAAATAGAGAACTTGAACAGACTGATAACCAGCAAAGAAGTTGAATCAGTAATCAAAAAACTCCCAACAAACAAAAGTCCAGGGCCAGATGGCTTCTTCACAGGAGAATTCTACCAAACATTTAAAGAAGAGTTAATACCTATTCCTCTCAAACTATTCCAAAAAGTATAAAAGAAAGGAAAACTTCCAAATTCTATGAGGGCAGCTTAACACTGATAACAAACCAGGTAAAGTCTCCATTAAAAAAGAGAACTACAGGGCAATATCCCTTATGAGCATGGATGCAAAAATTCTCAATAAAATAGCAAACTGATTCCAACAATTCATTAAAAAAGATATTCCCCATGATCAAGTGGGATTTATTCTTGGGTTGTGAGGTTGTTCCATATTCACAAATCAATCAACGTGATACACCACATTAATAAAAGGAAGGATAAGAACCAAATGATTCCCTCAATAAACACACACACACACACACACACACACACACACACACACACACATACACATACACAATTTGACAAATACAACATCCATTCATGATAAAAATCCTTAACAGGGGCACCTGGGTGGCTCAGTCTGTTAAGCGTCTGCCTTCAGCTCAGGTCATGATCCCAGGGTCCTGGGATCAAGCCCCACATCAGATACCCTGCTCAGTGGGAGCCTGCTTCTCCCTCTCCTCCCCGCTTCTGTGCTCTCTCTCACTATCTCTGTCTCTCTCAAATAAATAAATAAAATCTTAAAAAAAACCCTTAACAAAGTAGGTTTAGAGGGAATATACCTTAACATAATAAAAATTTTATATGAAAAACCCGCAGCAAACATCATACTCAATGGGGAAAAACTGAAGATTTTCCTTTACAGTCAGGAACAAGACAGGGATATCCACTCTCACCACTCTTATTTAACATAGTACTGGAAGTTCTATCAACAGCAATCAGAAAATCAGAAGAAATAAAAGACAATGAAAAGAAATAAAATTTTCAAGGAGGAAGTAAAACTCACTATTTGCAGAGGACATGATACTCTATATAGAAAATGTGAAAGACTCCACCAAAAAACCTGCTAGAACTGATAAGCAAATTCATTAAAGGCAGAGGACACAAAATCAATGTACAGATATCTGTTGCATTTCTGTACACCAATAATGAGGCAGCAGAAAGAGAAATCAAGGGATCAATCCCATTTACAACTGCACCCAAAACCGTAAAATACTTAGGATTAAACCTAAGCAAAGAGGTTAAAGACTTGTACTCTGAAAACTATGAAACACTGATTAAATACACACATAGATCAATGGAACAGAATAGAAAATCTAGAAATGTACCCACGAATATATGGTCAACTAATCTTCAACAAATCAGAAAAGAATATCCAATGGGAAAAAGTCTCTCAACAAGATGTTGAGAAAACTGTACAGCTACATGCAAAAGAATGAAAGTGGACCACTTTCACCATACAGAAAAATAAATTCAAATTTGATTAAAGACTTAAATTTGAGACCCAAAACCATAAATACCCTAGAGGAGAAAACAAGCAGTAACCTCTTTTACATCAGCTGTAGCAGCTTCTTTGTAGATATGTCTCCTCAGGCAAGGGAAACAAAAGCAAAAATAAACTATTGGGACTTTATCAAAATAAAAAGTTCTGCACAGCAATTTAAACAAAAAAAAAAACTAAAAGGCAACCTATAAAATGGGAGAAGATAATTGCAAATGATATATCTGATAAAAGGTTAGTATCCAAAATATATAGAAGTCTTATAAAACTCAACACCCAAAAAATGAATAATCCAATTAAAATGGGCACAAGACATGAATGGACATTTTTTCCCAAAGAAGACATACAGATGGCCCACAGACACATGAAAAGATATTCAACATCAGTGATCATCAGGGAAATAGAAATCAAAACTACAATGAGATATCACCTCACACCTCTCAGAATGGCTAGAATCAACAACATAATAAACAACAGGTGTTGGTGCAGGTGTGGAGAAAGGGGAACCCTCTTGCACTCTTGGTGGGAAAGCAAACTGGTCAAAGACAGTGTACAGTTTCCTAAAAATTTACAATTATAACTTCCCTATGATCCAGGAGTTGCACTACTAGGTGTTCATCCAAGGAATACAAAAATATTAATTCAATGGGATACATGCACCTTAATGTCTATAGCAGCATTATCTACAATAGCCAAATTATGGAAACAGTCCATGTGTTCATCAATTGATAAATGGAAAAAGAAGATGTGGTATGTATATGCAATGATATATTACTCAGCCATAAAAAGGAACAAAATATTGCCATTTGCAATGACCTGGTTGGAGCTAGAGAGTATTATGCTAAGTAAAATAAGTCAGTCAGAGAAAGACAAATACCATATGATCTCACTCATATGTGAAATTTAAGAAACAAAACAAATGAGAAAAGTGGGGGAAAAGGAGAGTGGGGGGCAAACCAAGAGATAGACTCTTAACTATAGAGAACAAACTGGTGGTTATCAGAGGGGATGGGTGAAATAGGTGATGGGGATTAAGGAGTGCACTTGTGATGAGCACTGGGTGTTGTATAGAAGTGTTGAATCACTAAATTGTACACTTGAAACTAATTTTACACTGTATGGGAACTAACTGGAATTTAAATAAAAACTTTAAAAAATACGGGCGCCTGCGTGGCTCAGTCGGAAAGCCTCTACCTTCCGCTCAGGTCATGATCCCAGGGTCCTGGGATCGAGTCCCACATCAGGCTCCCTCCTCAGAGAGAAGCCTGCTCTCCCTCTCCAACTCCCGCTGCTTGTGTTCCTGCTCTTGCTATCTCTGTCTCTGTCAAATAAATAAATAAAATCTTAAAAAAATACTTTAAAAAATACATTCTTTTGTTCAGTCTTTGGCAAATATTCCCAATTACTTATTGCGAATTACTTAGATCAGAATTACAGAGATAAGTAAGATACAGTATTCTTCTTCAAAGGGCTCTCAGAATATTAGAGAAGGCATATATATAAGCAAATAAGGGTGTGGGATCTTTGTATCCTAAATAGCAATCATATTGATCAGTGAACTAGGCCTATGTGTAAGCAAATATATTGAATATTCTGACAGAGATTGGAGAATACTGCTTTGAATTTTTGCATGCTACTTTTTAGTTGATCCTGTATCCCATATTCTGATAGAGTACAGCAAGACCATCACTATAAAGAAATTTGTCTCTCTTACTGAACATTCATGTGAAATATCAGTTTAGATAGAATGAGTTTCCCACAACAATAGTAAAAATGCTATACCAATTTCATTATATATGCATATTAAGGTAGATATAGTCCCTCCAGATAGAATATTGGTATTAATCCACTTTGCTATCCAACTCCTTCACTTTTGGCATGGCTTTCCAATTTTTCTTTCAGGCAGTGATTGTACATAGACATGAGCTGCCCAAAGAAATAAACAAAACAGAGCAAATGCTTTCAAGTGCAAATAACTCCAGCTCCTGGCAAAGTATTGCCTAGATCAAAAATCAATACTGAAAAATGGACTCCACAAAAACAAATTAACTGCACTAGTGACTTGGACTTGTTCTGCAAACTTTTGTTCTGCTGTTGTTTAACCCTTTTGGGTTAGAAATCAAATCAATGAATTCTTTTTTTTTTTTTTTAAAGATTTTATTTATTTATTCATGAGAGACAGAGAGAGAGAGAGAGAGAGAGAGAGAAGCAGAGGGAGAAGCAGGCTCCCAAGGAGCAGGAAGCCCGATGTGGGACTCGATCCCAGGACCCTGGGATCATGACCTGAGCTGAAGGCAGACGCTTAACCATCTGAGCCACCCAGGCGCCCAATGAATTCTTTATATATTTAACTGATTCTTTCATTAGCAAAGTTCATAACATGTAAAACCACAGAGTAGTATAGTCTCAGAAATCCATATGCTTTCATCTCAAAATCTATTTTTGTTATTGTCATTTCATTTGTTTGTAATGTCAAAGTTTCTGGTATAAACTTACTAATATATATATATATACATACATATGTGTGTGTGTGTGTGTGTGTGTGTCTGTGGTTTATATATATATATGTATTTCTGGTTTAAACTTTCTAATATATATATTTACAGAGAAAGAGAGCCAGAGTGCATGTGCATGAGCCGGGGGGAGGGGCAAAGGGAGAGGGAGAGAGAGAATCTTAAGTAGTCTCCATACCCTGCATGGAGCATAACATGGGGCTCCATCTCAGGACACTGAAATCATGACCTGAGCTGAAATTAAGAGTCAGATGCTTAACCAACTGAGCCACCCAGGCACCTCTCTAAAATATATTAAAACTACAAAGCAACATACTACCTTTAAGAAACTGAGGATGCCGATTGTCTATTTATTGTTACATGAAAGAAAATAAATGTTTTAAAAGGAATCCTGTTACGTAATTTCCTTTAGTCTCTATTCTCTATTATCAGCAAAAAATGGACATATTAGAATAATAATCTTACTAAACTAGGGAACTATTCTAATGTATCTATAATTTGCAGGGCTTTGCTAAATTGTCATATTAATGAAATGTTTAATGATTTGCTGAAACAAACTTAGTTGAATTGATCAACAAGCAAAACTGTTATAAATGGCAAATTTAAACTACTTTCTGGTCCTAATATTTTTATAATATATTTTTGAAAATTTTTCACAATATCGAGGGGGTGCCTGGGTGGCTCAGTCATTAAGCGTCTGCCTTCGGCTCAGGTCATGGTCCCAGGGTCCTGGGATCGAGCCCCGCATAGGGCTCCCTGCTCAGTGGGGAGTCTGCTTCTCCCTCTCCCTCTCCCCCTGCTTGTGTTCCCTCCCTCGCTGTCTCTCTCTGTCAAATAAATAAATAAAATCTTTAAAAAAAAAAAGATTTTTCACACTATCGATAAGGAACTATGATTGAAAATTTTGAAAAGTCTGAATTCTAATGTTAATAATACCAAATTTTGTTCATTTGAATTACTATAGATAAGAAGAATCAATTACTTAAAGCACATTAATTGTTAGATTTAAGATGCTTCTCCAAATTATGAGGTACACAGTGATATAGGGCAGAATCTAGCCCTATCATCTCCTTCCACAACCTTTCCTACCCTTCCTTCTTCAACTCTTCCCAGTTCTCAATGATAGTGCAATCTAAATGCCATATAAAAAACTAATACCTTGTCAATTGTGAAGCATCTAAAGAAGAGAGAAAGAAGAAAACAAAAAGCTCAGTCTCTTTCTTCTCTTACGTGTTCAGAAGTTCTTAACTGGAATTCATAGCAAAATAAGCAATGGCTCATATTTCATCTGGGAGTAATGGGCAAGAAGAACATACAATACTAATTTCTACTCTTTATTTGTTGTAGAAAGTCTGGAAATGGTGTTCAGAGGTTCAGTGGGATATAGGGACCTGTTTGAAAGCAAACATGAATTTCCATATAACTTTATATGTGAAGCTGTATCTTTTTATGTATAGAAATATTTATACTCCCATTCAAAAACCTTCTTAATAGCAAACTTGTTGTGTATGCTTATGGAATATGGGCTTTGCCTGATATGCAGCTCTCTGAAATATTGAGAACATTATTTGTATTTTGTTTTTTTATTTTTTTAAATTCTATTTTATTATGTTATGTTAGTCACCATACAATGCATCATTAGTTTTTTAATTTTTATTTATTTATTTAAATTCAATTAGCCAGCATATAATACATCATTAGTTTTTTTCTTTTTTTTTTTTATTATGTTATGTTTTTGATGTAGTGTTCCATGATTCATTGTTTTCGTATAACACCCATTGCTCCATGCAGTACATGCCCTCTTTAATACCCATCACCGGGGTAACCCATTTCCCCACCCCACCCCCCTAGAACCCTCAGTTTGTTTCTCAGAGCCCATCGTCTCTCATGGTTCATCTCTCCCTCCGATTCCCCCCCTCATTTTTCCCTTCCTTCCCCTAATGTCCTCTGTGCTATTCCTTATGTTCCACAAATAAGTGAAATCATATGATAACTGACTGTCTCTGCTTGACTTATTATTTGTATTTTAAAATTAGTGAAATGTATTAAAACCACATATTAAGCTTCAAAAAGTTAATATTTTAATGTTATTTTAATTATAATTAAACTATAAATATTTATATTTAAATACATAAAGTATCATAAAGATTAATATTATGCCCCTGGGGAAACTCCGTTGCATTCAGAGGTCCATAGAGCTGGCAGCTATGTGTGGTTTATATAGATCACAGCTACAAATTACACCAGTTGTGCTTAGCACCCACCTCGGACATAGTAAGAGCTCAAACTGTGGTAGATATTATTAGGATTATAATTATTATTAACATGTATAGGTCTGGATAATCTATTTCTATTCCTGGTGTCTTATGCATTACAATTAGTTTTGTATATATATAAACATATACTGGAAATAGAATTCTATCTCAAGTAATATAACTACAGATCCATGCTCTTAATTAATGTATTGCCCCTTTATGTATCTATATTCCCATCTGCTTATCTGTCTATGATTCTGATCTGATTAGGCAAACACGGTTACAGAAACATTAAGGTAGGCAAGTAAAAGAGACCTAATCATTGAGAACAGGAGTTTTATGTTTACAGACATGGCCAACTCTAAATCTTAAAAATGAATTAAAAATTAAAAACCACTGTATCAGAGCCCTCTAAACTCTTACCATAAAATAGTGGGCCAAGGAGAGGAAATACAGACAGTCTGGCCCAAGGACATAGGGGGATAAGAACTAGAGTTTTGGTTGTTAGATGATGTCCTTTGAATTATAAGTATATAAGGAGCGGCGTAAGTGTCTAAGTAATGTAAGTAATACAATAATAATTAGTACAACCAAGGAGTTACAAAATGTACAGAAAAGATGATATAATAGTTAATTATTATAGTAACAACAATAGTTACAAATTATTGACCAGGTTTTATGTTCTTGCTACTATGATTTGACCATACTCAAAACAGATTATTTTTCAGAAATTTTAAAACAGAAAAGTAGAAAGAATAGTACAAGAAAAACTCCTTTTCTTACCACCAGAAAAAAAATACTTACTATTGTTTTTATGTTTCAGTTTTCCTGGTATTATAACATTTTTCTTTTTGTATAATTTTACAAGGAAAATTGATATATATCATCCTTTATCAACCACCGGCTATTCCCCTTCCAAGATATCTACTATCAGGAGTTGATGTGTGCTCTTCCAACTTACTCTCTATGTATACATGTTCATAAATGTCATGTGGTATCAGTTTTCTCATGTTTTTTCAACTTATATCAATATTATCATGATCCATACAACACTCTGTAATTTACACAACTTCCACATTATGAGGTTGGGATTCATCCATGCTCATCTATATATAGATCAACTTCATTCATTTTAATGCTATAGATATTCTATATGGCTATATTACTCATGTGATTTTATTATATTTTATCTATTCATATCCAGTTGACAGCATTTCAGTTATTTCCAAAGTTTTGTTGTCATAAACCATAATAGAGTTTGTAGGATCAGATAGGACAATTAACAATTCAATCCAAGTGTATTGTTATTATTTTTAAGTAATTGGAAATTTGACAGAGTTATCAAAGTTTAGGAAACCATCAATAGTTCAGTTATCTACAGATAGCAACAGTGGAGAGTCATTTACATTTTACCTAGCAGGTTACTATGCTGGAAAATGCAGCCACATGAAGAGTTGCCTGATGGAGTTGTGAACTTTGGTGGAAAATATAGGCAACCACCCGGCTGGGAAGAAAGCAGGAAATGAATAATCTAATCTCACTTTTCCTCTGCTCTTCTACCTGTGTTTCCGATAGTCTCAATCCAAACAGAAGCTGGAGGAAAAGGAAAGGCATTTGTGTAGTCTAAAGGCTCAGCCTGCCAGAACACAGAGGTGGGATAGGACAGACAATAGTGGAGAAGGAATCTGGAAGAGAAAACAAAACAAAACAAAGCAAAACAAAGCAAAAAAACCCAAAACCCTAACTACTCTAATAATCTTGTGGGTTGGTCTCAAAATATGTCTAAATATTTAAGTAGATGGTAGGTAGGGAATTTTATTTTAACATTTTAGGTTCTTGTTATTCAGCAACCGTCTCCCCCAAATAGCTTTCATACTGAAAATATAAAAATTGTTAAAAATAAAAATAGAATTCCCATTTTTAAATTTTATCCTTAGATTATGAAGTGTTTCATTGGTATATGCATATGTGTAATCTTCTAACTCAGGAATTTAGAGAACATTAAAAAATCGCTTTCTTATTAATATAACTTTCTTGTTTAGTTTTTTTCTAAGGACGAAACATTCAAGAAAGTAAAAATAAATTTTGAGTTGTATCCATTTTAAAGGGCTTTTAAATTCTTTTATTTTCCATTGAAAAGCAAAGATGACAGACAAAAGCTTTTTCTTGTTTCAAAATACTGTTTTAGCACATCACTTGTGACTTTCTTTTGCCTGGGTTTTATACTTTTATATATAAAGTGACTGTAATAAAATGAAAGCTGTGAACCCCCAAGTGCCAGCTTGAAAATTGTAACAAAACTGACATTAACATACAAATACATAAACATAATTTATTTACCACCCATGAGCTTATCATTTTCCCTAGGGATGCTGTCATTTAAAGGACATTTTTCCCTTCTCCTTTTTACTTTGTTTTCACAACTATACACATAACTAATAAATAAATTTGTAAAAATAAAAATGCTACCACGTCCCTGGGATTCAGTTTCCTTGCAGAGGTAACATTTCAGAAAACAAAAAAAAATTCTTACTCTTAGAAGTTGGCAGGTGGAAAAGTGGGGTGTATAGTAACAAAAGTACTAGCCTAAATTTTATATTCCTTACTGTTATGATTTCCAGTTTTATTATCTACCATTTACTGAGCTCCTACTCTATGCTGTCCAGGCTGGTTAAAAACACATAATCTTAAAAGTACTGTGAAATTTTGGTAGTATTATTTTCATATGAAAGAAAAAAAATCCTG
This sequence comes from Zalophus californianus, assembly GCF_009762305.2. Classification (NCBI taxonomy): domain Eukaryota; kingdom Metazoa; phylum Chordata; class Mammalia; order Carnivora; family Otariidae; genus Zalophus; species Zalophus californianus. The sequence continues at coordinate 33,192,180 of NC_045605.1, forward strand.
GGTCTCAAAGAATTTATGTGACTTGTAAGGGTAAAACAGTTATATCTATATTTAATGAGGATATGCTGATCTCTGTAGTCATTGGGTTTATTGCTTTGAATTCTTATAAAACTCTATGGTTTTCACATTATATATTGACATGCATAAATTACATTAAGAATATTTCTTTATTAGAAAAACACCAAAAATTAAGAGGAGAAAAATCCTTAAAACTCCATGTTTAAATTATAACAAGTAAAAAGTAAAATTTTCCTTCTCTTTATAGCCAAAATCATGCCCCCTCTCCATTTCTATACAGGTATCATTAATGGTATAACAAATATACCTTCCTATTTTGTCCCCAAATCTATACTAACATTTATGTATATATTCTGTTTTCTACTCACCTATCTCCTAATTGCATTAGGATGACAAAAATTTACCTTCATTACAATGATAAAGATTTCAAGTTGTGTAGCTTCCTCCTGTGGAGCAGACAGGTGTTTGAGGGGATTAGTGTCAACAGGAGTCACTTCCCTCCAGGTGAGCTATTATCTTGCCTACTTCTATTCCCAATTCACCATTGTTCATGACCAATATTATTGCTGGAAAATGTAAGATGAAGTGATAGGGAAGTGACTGGGCAGAAGTTTCATCTCTAGGAATATATACTATTTAAAAAATGGAAGGTGTTTGACAGAGGGAGGGTGTTTTAAGATACTTATCTGAGAAGAAGTGCATAAATAGGACCAATTTACAGAGACTAGAGACAGAAAAAACAGATATGAAACTGTGTAATTATCCAAGTGAGAAGTACCAACAGTTTCTAAGAGTGAAATAAATATCATCCTGAAGATGAAGTGAAGACAGTGAGATATAATATGGCAATGAAGTCAAGAAGATATTGTAATTGGACAGAGTTAAGTGTGCAAGAGAAAGAGGCACCAAAGATCATCAAAAGTATTCCAAAATTTGGAATGGACTTTGATGAATATTGATATCAGGAGAGGAGCAGATTTGGGAGGGGTTTGGAGTCTACTAAACTTATAACAAGTAAGAAATAAAAGTTTCCTTCTCTTTATAGCCAAAATCATGCCCCCTCTCCATTTCTATACGGGTATCATTAATAGTATAACTAAATGGATATCCAGTGTAATGAACTGAATTGTGTCCACCAAAATTCAGATTTGAGTCTGAACCTCTAGCACTTCAGAACATGACTATTTGGAAGTAGGATTTTGAAGAGATAATTAAGTTGAAATGTGATCATTAGAATGGGTCTTAACACAATATTACTGACGTCCTTATAAGTAGAGGGGATTATAACACTGACAAGTACAGAGAGAAGATGATGTGAAGACACAGGGAGATGAGAGTCATCTACAAACCAGGGAAAGAGGCTTTAGAAGAAACCAAACCTGTTGACACCTTGATCCCAGACCTTCAGCTCCAGAATTGTGTGAAAATGAATTTCTTTTGTTTAAGCCACCCAGTCTGTATTACTTTGTTATGGCAGCCTTAACTAATACATCCAGCTAAAACTGCCTAGAAAATAGAGGGGGACATTAATGTTTGAAAAGATTCAGAACAGGAGTTCGTGAATTCTGTAAATGGTGATAACAGCTGAAGCCAAGAAATCCCCAATGGAAACACTGTAACACGAAAAGGCAGCATTTGTTAGTGCAAGGGCATTAAATAAAAAATCTATATTAACAGCTACTACCACCAATTTATGCTTTTAACTATCACACCAATACCCAAGTTAAATATTTTTTATCACTTCTGAAAAAGGATGCAAGGGGAGATTAAACTGCTTCCCAAAGTAATATCACTGGTATCAGAACCTGAATATAAATCCAGGCAATCTGGCTCCTGACCCCACATACTAAACTACTTCTGTAATATTCACTTAGAAAATATTTACCTGTTTACTTCTCTTTGGATGATTTCTGCAGTTGTCACAATAATAAATATTAGCCATCTCTTTTTCTGACTAACGGGAAGGTTAGGATACTTTAATCTATCCATACTTCCAGTTAGATAGAAAAAGTCAAGTACTAAATATCAGGACTAGGATTAGAATGCAAGTGAACTATTTCGGTGTATCTTCTTCATGTGTGCAAATTAAACTTAGAACACTCATGGTGCTCAATACATCTAGTTTTCCCTCTCTACCTTCCCACTGAAATTCCACTGACAATAATCAGTGCGCTCAGAATTTCCAAATCCAGTGATACCTTCCTGATTTTATCTAATTTGACTTCTTCATGAATATATTTTCTTAAATTTCTTTTACCCCTTGACTTTCATCACCTTCGTTTCTTCTCGCTTATTTTGTGGGCATTCATCTTCCAATTATCCTTTAAGTATAATGGTAATCAGGTTCTGATCTTTGTCCTTAAAACGGTTTCTTGGACCATACCCCATAGTCCAGCTTCTTCTCCAGATATACCTCTCCAGTATATCTACCCCATCTATCACTACCTGATTAGTTTTCCACAACACAGATCTGACGCTCTCTCTTTGTTTAAAGCACTTTGTTGTTTGGATTGAGACAATGTTTGTGTTAACCTCTTGAACAATGTCAAAAACCTTTCCTTGATCAGGGCCTCACCTTTTTCTTCTGTCTGACCTGTAACCTCCCCAACTATGTACCCTCTTCTCTCATACTGAAATACTTGTCTTCCAAATGCGCCACACTCTCCTATGCCTACACACATTTTAGATGCTTCATGACTAGTTTGCTTGGACCATTCTTCCTCACAATATTTCAAAAGACCTAAACTTCCTATTTTAAATGAGATCTTTTTGAAAATACCCTTCTATTACAGCTCCCTTTCCATCCAAGAGAAAGCAATGGGCTTTTGTTCTGTGGTTTATATCATGGAGGGCATATGTCTATTAAAGTGGTTACTTTTCTGTGTGGTATTAGTTTTGCTATTATTGTGGTTTTATCTTCTGCACCAGACATAACTTATGGGGAAAGAGACTATCTTTTTTATCTTACTGTAATAAGTACATAAAAGATGTTCTTCCTTGTAAAAGTTGCTTGATAAATACATATTGCAACTCTAACCTACGCTGGGTAAATTTCAATTTCTGATTAAATATGTAGGACAATCTTGCTCTTTATTTCCCATCAAGAAATACCTCTTTTTTAGGCCTGAAAATTAATGGAAATATGTCTACTTCATAATATTTCTAAGTATGCTATTACTGTAGAATTCAGACATAAGCAGGAGAAATGTCTATATGTGCTAGTTTTAAATAGAACACATTATATTCATGAAATGTGCTAAATTGACAATTCTAGGAATAGAATTGTCTTATTCTTGTCAGGTTCGTTATATACTGATAATGGTCACTGAGAAATTGAAGTGTGTTTTTTTCCCCCTTTTCTTTTTAAGAATCTCTAGCCATTTACTTGGGGAGAGTAATTTCTGGAGGTTTCAAATGGAACTTTGTTCCTCATTTCACCAAGATTTGACCCATAGTTCTTTTATAGTCCTAAGTACATACAAATTCTGAATTATCTAGGGAGGGCACACTTTCTTAGTGTGCAGTTACATCTCTATTCATATTCAGGTAAAGGATGTAATAATTATTATTTTTTTAAAGAATGTAACAATTTTTTTTGCAATATACTCTGTTTCAGGTCTAAAAGAAGGTGGTCATTTTAGTGGTTCCTAGAAGATACCTTAAATGGGTATGCACGTTAGTGATGGTTTAAATAAAATCCTCCTGATAGAAGGAAATTTAATGACTTAAAGACCCAATGACTTTCTTAATCTGAAAACTGAGTCCTGAGCAAGACCAATCAGTGACCCTGAGACTTTTCTTTGCATTTTGTGAGAAAATTAAGGATTCTTGAATCCTGAGTCCATTAGACCCATTGCCTCCTAGTTCAGCTGTTAATAATAATATCGTTAAATATCTGTATAAAACTAATTTTGACACCTTCTCTTCTCTCAGTTTTGTGAAGCTAAAAAGAACAAGTCCAGATGCCTGGGGTATTGAGTAGAAATCAGTTTTAGGGGATGGTAGAGAATGAAAGAGATGTCAAAAGTAGACGAACCCCCAAGCAGACACAATCCATAGATTTCTGTGTAGTTCTTGGCCTGTGGAGTCATTCTCAATCATCTTTCCACCTTGGTGAAGTGTTCCAACCCCTGAGCCTTAGACATGGGAGAGATGACATGTTTACTCTAAAAGTAATCACAGAGCCCCTGCTGCAGTTCATTTAGAGTAAAGCTAAAAAGTTACTTGCATTATTATAAATTTAATGATTATAATAACTATGAGTGCATTTACAGTATATAATTTTATCCTAATTATTTAATATAAATATGTATTTATCTACATTAGATTATGTATACACATTTATATTTTATATGTCATTGCATTAAGATGCTAAATCATAAAATTGGACACTCATATGAAGATCATAATAAGGTGATTTGTGCAATCTGAAAAATTCTAGTTTGCATTTCAGATAGGCCAGTTACTTAATACTGCCTAGCAATATCACATTAAATTTATGAAAAAATAAATATAACTAAACTAAAGGGATTGAATATGGATAGAACATGATAATTTTTTTTCTAGACTGTAATAAAAATCATAGAATTGATTCCTTGTTTGACATTATAATTATATTTTTATTAAAATGCTTTTATTGAAAAATATTTATTACTTCATTCTGTCCTCTAATAACTTAAGCAGTTTGTTAATTACCTGAAAGCTTTTACAAAATCCATTCTTTATTTACTAATGCTATTACTATACATGCTGATATTACCTTACACTTAAGTAAGTTGTTCACTATGTGGTTCTGAAATATATCAGTTATTTATGATAAGAATATTCTTTTATCATTCTTGTTTTCTCTTCTCATTGAAATAAAATGTTTCAGTAATTCCATGTGCCTCTTTCTGGATATTGAGTATAGTATTAAATCTCAGACTTTCATCTTCCACATACATAAAAAATAAGCTAAAGTTTTATTTCAATATTCTGAGAAGCATTGTGTATTTCCTCCCCCGCTGGTTTTGTAGGATTAATTTTATGGGAACAAAAATTAGTGATTATATAGGATAAATTTGTGAAAATATTTTGTGCCTTTAAAAAGTAGAAATAACCGAACTCTACCTTTTATTAATATGAAAAATAAAGGCTTTCAGATGTAATAGGTGCATTGATGCCAAGGATAGGAGACAGGGTAGAGAAAAAAACAGCCCACAGTGCTTTTCAGTGTACATGAACAGGAAGTAATAATGCTAATTTATCTCCAAAATAGCAAATTGCTTTTTAGCAAATGATCCCCACGGGTGCCATAAAAACATCAACATTAAAGAATCTTTGATATGGTAAATAATTACGAGATTGGTCAAGGACTTGATATAAAGTTTTTACTGTCTAATCTACATATTACTAAAACCCAGGAGTATATCTCTGGAGATGGGAATTTGCTGCTTTAAGTTACCTTGGTGAAATAAAGTGTCAATTCCAACACATAGAATTAATAGTTAAATATTTATAAGTACTTTTTAAAAAATTATTTATTTATTTAACAGAGAGAGAGCACAAGCAGGGAAAGCAGCAGGCAGAGGGAGAAGCAGGCTTCCCACCAAGCAGGGAGCCCGATGGGGGACTCAATCCCAGGATCCTGGGATCATGACCTGAGCCGAAGGCAAAAGCTTAACCGACTGAGCCACCCAGGCATTCTCAATAGTTAAATATTAACAACAGATCATATTGTGACTAGGAAATGGAATGATTTTGTCTTAAGAAAATCCATGTTTTCTATCATCTGTGACCATAAACCTTAATAGTGTGAAATGGGAAGTGAGTTATGGTAGTGATGGTGGTGTGTGTGTGTCAGTGTGTAGAAAAAGATACCTACTTTAATTATATGAGTCACTGATGAAGCTTAGCAAGAAAATTAAAGCAAACCATGTTTAAATGTTTAAAATAAATCAAACAATAAAGGCAAGGCATATAGCAGAAAGTCTTCCTTATAACCCTCACACCCTGATGTCCTGTTACTCCTTCCCCAGCAGTGAGCACTGTTGGCAGTCCTTTTAAGGATCTTCCCAGCAACATTCTAGACATATATATGTATATCCAAAAAGCAAACTCAATGTTTTGAAACTTTTCTTCAATTGAATATTTTGGTAATTATTTTTATCAATATGAAATTACCTTCCTTATTTCTAATGAACTATTTGAATGTAATATAATTTGTTAAATGATTTACCTATTGATGGATATTTAAATTGCTTGTTTTTCAGTCTTGACTGGAAAATCTGAATTATAATCACATCTTCCCAATCTCTCACAATGTAGTTATGTGCATATATATCATTCAATTTAATTCATTATTTAAAGCCTATTTGAAAATGTCTATTGGACAAATTTTATTTAATAATAATTTGAGCATTAAAGTTAGATATTTTATACCAAATATTGCTGTATTCAAAAATCAGTCACCCTGTTATCATTTATATGTCCAAAATTTGTAAAAGTTTTCAAAACTGAAATACACAAAGTACCACAAATGGACTGGGGGACTCATTCTATCTTTTTCACAGCACCCAGATGAATATTGTGTCAACAAAATATTCACATAAACTTCATTATTGTAATGATTATGTTTCTTAAAAATTGCATATAAATCAAATACTGTTAATGGATTTTGATAATTTGAGAGAGTAATTTTTATAAAGGTCTTTGATTTTTTAATAACACAGAAAACACACATAATAAGACATTGGATAGTGTTAGGAGAATTCCTCAAAACTGCTCATTTTATTTATTTTTTTCTTTTTTTAAAGATTTTATTTATTTATTTATTTGACAGAGAGAGAAACAGCGAGAGAGGGAACACAAGCAAGGGGAGTGGGAGAGGAAGAAGCAGGCTTCCCGCTGAGCAGGGAGCCTGTTGCGGGGCTCAATCCCAGGACCCTGAGATCATGACCTGAGCCGAAGGCAGACGTTTAATGGACTAAGCCACCCAGGCACCCCTAGTTTTTAATTTTAATGGGTACTCATCCTATGGATTTTCATCAATATAAATAAAAAAAATCTACCCCAATACATTATATTTTATTTCTCTGCAAACTACTACATCTCATAATCAGAATCATAATATGTACATGTGTGTATATATTTCATTATACTTATGAATGTATGTGTTTGTGTGTAATAAAATATACATGAATAACTTGAAAGATTGTCTCAACAATATGAGAAAAATATTGTTTGACTCATACTTAGTGTTTATAACTACTTTAGAATATGTAATTGCTTAAAGTGTAGTTTGGGCATGTTTATATGAAGTTCTATCCATATCTTGATAATTGATGGATTATAAATTCTTTATACTTCTTTAACATTTTTTCAAATTTTATCACAATCACTAAAATATCTCTAATATTATAAAGAACTAGCTATATGTTATTAAGTCTACATTTTAAAGATCATAATATCTGGGGAACCTGGGTGACTCAGTCATTAAGTGTCTGCCTTCGGCTCAGGTCATGATCCCGGGGTCCTGGGATCGAGCCCCACATCATGCTCCCTGCTCAGTGGGAAGCCTGCTTCTTCCTCTCTCACTCCCCCTGTTTGTGTTCCCTCTCTCGCTGTCTCTCTCTGTCAAGTAAATAAATAAAATCTTTTAAAAATAAATAAATAAATAAATAAATAAATAAATAAATAAATAAATAAATAAAATAAAAATCATAATATCTGGTAACAGGTTCACAGTAATTTTATGTATGACCAGTGGTTAAAGAGAGAAGTCTGAGCCAATACTGATAGTGGCAGAGTTCAGATAGCTCCCTTAAAACAAAACTAGTTCAGACACTTATTAAATTACTATTTTTTCAATTTTCATTTATTTTAAGGTTAATTTAAAATTTTATGAATTTTAATTTTTGTAATTTTATGTCTTACAAAACTCTGCTGAGAAATATCTATTTCTAAACAATATGTGTTCTCGGGCGCCTGGGTGGCTCAGTTGGTTAAGCGACTGCCTTCGGCTTGGGTCATGATCCTGGAGTCCTGTATCGAGTCCCACATCGGGCTCCCTGCTCAGCAGGGAGTCTGCTTCTCCCTCTGACCCTCTTCCTTCTCATGCTCTCTATCTCTCTCTCATTCTCGCTCTCTCAAATAAATAAATAAAATTAAAAAAAATAAATAAATAATATGTGTTCTCAAGCAAGTTGCCCAGAGAAACCAGAAACATTTGTATTCTCATAGACTAACTCAACAATCGATGAAATTGAAACTGCTTTAAGGGCCAGGCTGCTGCAGGTGTTACAGATCCTATGTCTCTACCTTTTTTTTTTCTTCTTTGTGCTAAAGTTTATTTCACTAAACTATGGGAAAAGATACTGAAATGGAGTTCCTTCAGGGCTCCTAATCAAGGAGGCCTCAGAAACCAGTTTGTCTCAAGCCCCTTGAATGCTTATTAGGCACACACAAAGAGGAGCAATTTCCCCCAGGGTGCATTACAAGGCACTTGTGAACACATCCCAGTTTAATGTGGTGAGGCTGAACTCACTCTTAAACAGATAAAAAGGAACAGGCAAATTTGCTAAGAGCAAGGGAGGTATTATTAAGTGAAAATCAGTTCCTTGGTATAACCCATTTTCTCCAGGTTAGGATGAGCACCTGTCTGGATCCAGGGCAGTGGTTTCTGCCCTTATTTTATTTGCAATTGGTGATCAACTAACTGAGCTAAAGACTCCCAGCTTGCATTTTTTTATTCCTCTTCATCGTTTTTTAACCACTCCAACAACAACGAAGTTAAGGATTTAAAAAATATAATATCCTCTTAACCAAACAAATCACCTATTTTTAATTTTTCATAGAAAATGAGAAATGCCTCTTCTCTGACCAGTGTAGTAATGACTTGATAAATCAACTACTCCCTTTCTCTGTGCCCTTGTTTGTGCAAACAGACAAAATAAAATAAAATAAATCCTAGGCTTTCTGTTTTTAAATATTTTATTTATTTGAAAGAGAGAGAGAGAGAGAACACAGGGGGAAAGGCAGGGAGAGGAAGAGGGAGAATTAGGCAGAGGGAGAGGGAGAAGCAGGCTCCCCACTGAGCAAGGAGCCCCATGCGGGACTCATGACCTGAGTTGAAGGCAGAACTTGATGACTGAGCCACCAGGGGCCCCAAGAAACAAGGGATTTTAAAAATCTTTTTATATATAGGTGATAGTTGAAGACTCCATAAAGACCACAAATTATCTTGAATTATGAAGAAGGAATTTGTTCAAAAAAGAGATATATGGTACCTAGGCTTGGTCTGCAGACCAATTAGTGTTTAAAGCAAACAACAAATTTAAGTGTAGTAGTGGTAAGACTGACATTATCTGGCTTAGTCCCACGGACCTTTAGTGGTGATCCATCTAGGTTTAAATTCTAGTTCTGCTACTTAGTAGCTGTGTAACCTACAGAGAGTTAGTTATCCTTTCTGTGTGTCCTTTTTTTTTCCTCAGAAAATGGGGATAATAGGGGCCCCTGAGTGGCTCAGTTGCTTAAGGGTCTGCCTTTGGCTCAGGTCACAATCTCAGGGTCCTGGGATAGAGCCCCGCATCGGGCTCCCTGCTAAGTGGGGAGCCTGCTTCTCCCTCTCTGTCTGCTTCTTCCCCTGCTTGTGCTCTCTCACTCGCATCAAATAAATAAATAAAATTAAAAAAAAAAGAAAATGGGGATAATAAATACCTATCACTAAGGGTTGTTGTAAAGATGAAATAAACAAATATGTGTATTTCACAGGTGAAGCCAACATAGATCAGATACTCAGAACAAGACATGGCACTAGTAAGAACCTAGTATCAGTTGGTAGAGAGGGATTGAAAAAATGAATCAAATGAAAATGCTTTGTCACTAGAAGCATCATGAACATCTGACAATTGACAGAGCTGTGTCCCGGGACCCACAACATACATGAAACACAGGAAGAGGAAATTCTTTTCCACCACTTCAGGGCAGTGACTCACAGTAGCAAAAGAGAAAGAGGCCATTTCTGTGGACAGTAAAAATGGCTTGATGATTTCAGCAATGGTAGAGGAGGTGCACACCATAGTTTAGAAAAAAAGGGTCCATATGGCTGTTGGAGAGAGTAAATGACACCTCAGTGGGGTCCTCTTGGGATCTGAGAGGTTTGGGCTGTTTTCCCGAGCCAATGATGTAGTGCTTTGCTAGATGTATCTTTATTTTATTATTCTGAAAACTATTAGATGTAAGATACTTTTAATTAGTTGAGTGATATGTTGAATTTTGATCATGGACTACAATCCCCTCACTGGATATTCTGAACTAATTGGTGTACAAAATGAAATTTTTTTGTCATTTATTCATTCATTGATTTATTCTAATTACTACCTTCACCTAAGCTATCTCTCTCACATGTTCTTTGAAATATTGGGATTCCTGAATAGTTTCAAGTCTAGGAACTATGGTCAACTTGTAAAACTTCAATCCCATTTCCAATGTCATGGCCCTCTTCTAATAGCCAGGGTCAGGTAAATCTTGGCCTGATACCCAAGGACTAGGGGATTTTTTTCTCTTTTAGTCCCCCTCTGCCTACTTCTTCAAGGCTTGAATTCTCTGGGAGGATTCAGGGAAGAGATAGAAGGAAAAATGATAACTGCCTTTTAACTAACTGGTGCTAATATAGCCCTCTCTAGCTGTCGATGCCTTCCAAGAGCCAATTACAGAATGTCTGGTTATCTTATGGGATATATATGAGCTTTCCCCAATAGGTTTATGGGAGTTTCCTAAATGTCTGGTTCCCTGAAATGGGAAGTCAGATTTTGGCTGCCTAGAGTGCTGGACTGCTTTTGACTTTTCTCCTGTCATATCCAGCCCTTGGAAGTTTACTACATAGAATCTAGCTGTTGGATTACTCACCCAAATATAGTCTTATTTGATAGTGGCCTGCACAGTAGCTCCCTTTCAGATGTTCACTTGCCTTACCTAAAGGTGAAAGCATATGCTGCCTCATTATAGACCATTCTCTCTACTCAGTCACTTCTTTTTATTTCTCTGAAAATCCTACTTAAATAAATTTGTAGAAATAATAAGGAAATTGGTTGCAAACTTACAGATACAGCAAGGAGAATGAGATGCTACCTTGCCTTCTTGCAGACATGACTAAAAACTAATTATGAATGATTCTTTTTGTGAGTCTACCATTACTTTATTTGAAAATACTTTCCCTATAAATCTTGTACCCTGATGACTCCTCTCTCAACTAATTCCATTGGTGTATTTATATTTTACCATATTGGCTGGATGTTGAGATAGTGGTAAGGTAATAGGAATATTTGGACCACTTTATAATAGGTGCTAAGGAAATGCCCTCCCCAAAGAGTGAAGTCCTTTAAAAAAATGGATGTGTTTTTTAGAATTTAGAGGAACATTGTTATTAAATTTTTGGCTTTTGGACTCTAGCCCAAATAGAGACAATAGTAAAAGTGTTATTCCACATGCTAATAAGATGTCATTGTTTTAAATTTTGTGTCTTAAGTTCCCCAAGCAAAGCAACAATCCAGATACCTTCATAAATTCAATCTCTTGTGTTATGCAGTTTACTACTTCCTATGATTCTATGGTCAAAAAAAAAAAATAAAATAAAATAAAGGAGATTACTATGTGAGGCACTTACTCTCCTAACAGTAATAGACTGTATTTCTTTCATTAGCAGGCCTGTACTTTTCTGGCATTGTCCTAACATATTTATTATTCAATTTGTGAGTATTTGGCAAGCCAAATTTCAGGAGCAGTGAATAGTTTAAAGAAGTTGACTTTTTGTTTGTTTTAGTATTCAATTTGTACTTGTGAATATGTGCTGAGTCCACTGGAATTTTTCCAATAATGCTGTCACAACCAAGTGCCACTATCTCAATTATCTAATGTAAATTGTCTACAAATTAACTGGTCCAGCTTTTACTTGTTTGAGCTTTTGTAAACAGCTCTGATTTAAAAGTACAAGAGTAGGCCATTATTCAGATGCAATTCCATTTCATTGACAAAGCAGAAAAAAAGTGAAACAAAAGTAATTGATTTCAATGTATTTTAACCTTTCTCTATGTCTTTTGTTAGCCAAGTATTTTCTTACCTATAAGAATTATTTCTGAGAATTATATATGATTGTTGTAGATGCACTTGCATGTTCTCTCAATATATATGTGTGCATGTATATAAAGTATTTAGTTCTCCTGTTTCAGGGCCCAGGGAAATGTGTGTAGATAGATAAAAATTCGAATTTTTTACAGATCTCCTATTTCCATTGTGGTTAAATTAGTAACATTTATATTTGGTATGTAGTGAATTGTCACCAACCTGAAGACCACTTTAATATTATTACAAACTCTTGGTGCCATTTAAATCATGCATACATAGCTTATGAATACTTTAAAATAGCTGCTTTACTTTAAAATAGTGGCATCATTTTGTGAGACTTTGTTTTCATTAAAGTGAAATAGTGAGAAATAATGAGACTTTGTTTTCATTAAAGGTGTGGTGTTTCAATCTAGAGTTGCTTTTCATTCCAAACAATGTTGTCTTTTAAAAATCGTTAAAGAAGTATTATATAATGCAGAGGTAATGAGAGTTCTAGACAGTTAAATGTTTACCCTAAAAATATTAAGTTTTCTTAGAATAATTTAAGTCTTAATTTGCTTGCAATTTGAATCAATACTGAAAGGAATACCTTGATTGCTACTTCTAAGGCTGCAACAGTGTAAGTAATGAAAGGATTCTGACTTTTGCCTGATCAAATCCAGAGTTCATTCTACCAAATGTGTTCCTTTAACTCAATCTAATACGAATAAGATTGAAATGCCTACAATTTGCAGCTGGGTGTGCTTCTCTAATGTAGAAGCCGCGGTGACTCATTTGACATAGAACTTTATTTCACTGAATGGTCAGCAAACCAGAAAGAAGGGAAATAGTGTGGGTGATGTAGGGAATCCCGAGTAAATACAACATTCAACCTGGCTCTACCAGATTTGTCAGTGTCCTGTTTATATCCTCAGTCCTTATTGTTACAGGGCTTGGTTGGCTGAGATGCCAAGGACCAAGTGCATGAGGACTTTTGCTGGCCTCCAAAAGTGTCCTAGGGAAATGCATTGTAATTAACATCACCTTAGCTAAGGTTAGTAACTGACAGGAGTTAGTGAGTAACCACCTCATTCTTCATTATTTTATTTTTATTTTTTTAGAGAGAGAGAGAGAGAGCATGAGTGGGCTTGGGGAGGGAATTGTATGGGGGAGGGGCAGAGGGAGAGAGACTCTTAAAACAGGCTCCATGTCCATTGCAGAGCCTGATGTGGGGCCCAGTCTCACGACCCTGAGATCACTAACTGAACTGAAATTGAGAATCGGACACTTAACCAACTGAGCCACCCAGGCGCCTCTCATTCTTGCCCTTCCAAAAAACTATAGAAATCATTCAAACTAATTTTTTTTCAGAATCTTCCTTTGGAAAAACCCAAACTAAGATAATTGCTCTTAAGGACCTAATTTATAAGAGCAGGGATATAAGCCTTAAAATTAAAAAAAAAAATCAGGAAAACTGATCATTTAATATATTTAAAATATAAAAAAGTATAAATGCATTATAAAAATTAAGGAAATAAACATTTATGAAAACATAAATGTTAAACATATTTTATCATCCAATTTTAGTTAAAATTAATAAAAATTGTTAAAAATAAAATAAAGATTAATCATTATATTTAAAAATCAATTAAAAATAATAAAAATGCACTCTCAAAAATCTGTCAATATTGTCATTTTTCCATTTCTGAGTGTAGTACTATAAAAAATCATCCCTATTCTAAGCCCTCTTTTTTTTTTCTAACTCTGTATTTTTCTGACTCTATTTTCAATTAATTCTACCTCTTGGTTGGTAATTTTGAGGTGCTTTTTAAAGATGCTTTTCATTTTTAGCAGAAACTGCAATTTATTTTTTAAATGCAGTGTTTTGGACTTTATCCCCCTCACGTTACAGAACATATTTTTTTCTATTTTGTAACCTTTTTCAAATTTGTTACTACCATAATTGTATTCTACTTGTTAAGTAAACCTTTTTTTTTTAAAGTTCTTTCTCGTTTTTTTGGTGAGTCTGGCTAAAGATTTATCATTTTGTTGATCTTTTCAGAGAACCAGCTCCTGTTTTCATTGATCTATTCTATGGTTTTTTGTCTTTATTTCATTTATTTTCTGCTCTAATCTTTATTATTTCCTTCCTTTTGCTCGATTTGGGCTTTGTTTTTCTTTTTCTAGGTCTTTTAGGTGTAAGGTTAGGTTGTTTATTTGATCTCTAAAGTGGTGCTGTAAAATTCTCTTTTAGAACAGATTTGCTACATCCCAAAGATTTAGGACTATTGTGTTTCATTTTCATTTGTCTCCATTTTGTTTTATTTCCTTTTGATTTCTTGTTGACCCATTTATTGCTTAGTATCATGTTATTTAACCTCCATGTATTCCTGTTCTTTCCAGATTTTTTCTTGTGGTTGATTTCTAGTTTCATAGTACTGTGGTTGGAAAAAATGCATGATATGATTTCAATCTTTTTTAGTTTCTTGAGGCTTATTTCATGGCCTAACATATGACCATTCTAGAGAACATTCTATGTGCTTTTGAAAACAATGTATACTCTGCTGCTTTAGGGTGGAATGTTCTGAATATATCTTAAATATATCTGATCCAATTTGTCATTCAAAGCCTCTATTTCCTTGTGGAGTTTTTGTCTGAATGATCAATCCATTGATATAAGGGGGTGTTAAAGAAGTTCCCTACTCTTATTTTATAATTGGCAGTTTCTTCCTTTATGTCTGTTAATAATTGCTTTATGTAATTAGGTGCTCCCATGTTAGGTGCATAAATATTTACAATTGTTATATCCTCTTGTTTAATTGTTCCCATTATCCTTATATAGTGTCCTTCTTTGTCTCTTGTTAAAGTTTTTAAAGTTTATTTTGTCAATCGTAAGTGTTGCCACCCCAACTTTTTTTTGCTTCCATTTGCATGGTAAATGTTTTTCCATCCCTTCACTTTCAATCTGCAGGTGTTTTTAGGTCTAAGTGAATCTCTTATAGGCAACATATGGATGGATCTTGCTTTTTTATTGTCAGTCACACTTTGTGTTTTGATTGGATCATTTAATCCATTTACATTTAAAGTAATTATTGAAAGGCATATACTTATTGCCATTTTGTTACTTGTCTCATTCTTGATTTTATAGATCTCTGTTCCTTCTCTTGCTCTCTTCTCTTGTGGTTTGATGGCATTCTTTAGTTATATGCTTGAATTCCTTTCTCTTTATGTTTTGTGTATCTATTACAGGTTTTTGATTGTGGTTACCATTAGGCTCATATATAATATGTTATGCATATAACAATCTATATTAATTTGATGGTTGCTTACGTTTGAACCCACTCTAAATTTTTACTTTTCCCACCCATGTTTTTTGTATATGATGTCATGCTTTGCATCCTTTTGTTTTGTCAATCCCTTGACTGATTTTTATAGATATAATTGATTTTACTACTTTTGTTCTTTAATTTCCATACTGGTTTTATAAGCAATTAATCTACTACTTTTATTATGTTTGTGTTTAACTGAAATGTTTTCCTTTCATAATTTTCTTACTACTGAGTATGATCTTTTTTTTTTTTTCTCCACTCAATTCCCTTTAATGTCTCTTGTAAGCCTGATTAATGGTGATTAACTTCTTTCACTTTTGTTTGTCTGGTAAACTCTTCATCTTGCCTTCTATTCTGAATGACAGCCATGTTGGATACACTATTGCTGATTGTAGGTTTTTTATTTTTATTTTTTTTCCTTTGAGCACTTTGAATATACCATGCTACTTTTCTCTGGCCTGCAAAGTTTCTGCTGAAAAGCCAGCTGATAGCCCATAGAGTTTCTTTTGTATGTAACTGTTTTCTTTTCTCTTGCTGCTTTGAAAATTCTATATCACTACTTTTTGCCATTTTAATTACTATGTGTCTTGGCGTGAACCTCCTTGGGTTGATTTTGTTGGGGGATCTCTGTGCCTTCTGGGTTTGGATGTCTGTTTTCTTTCCCGGATTAGGAAAGTTTTCAGCTATTATTTCTTCAAGTGTATTTTCTACTTTTCCTGTTTTTTTCCTTCTGGGATCCCTATATCATAAATGTTACTACACTTGGTGATGTTGCTTAGTTCTTTAACCTATTCTCATTTTTATTATTCTTTTGTTGTTTTTGTTATTCTGTGTGGTTTCTTTCCATTACTCTGGCTTCCAGCTCACTAATCCATTCTTTTGTCTCCTATTATCTACTATTGATTCCCTCTAGTGTGTTTTAAATTTTTGTTATTGAGGTGTTCATCTCTGGTTGGTTCTTTCTTTATACTTTCTATCTCTTTTCTGAAGGTCTCACTGAGATCCTCCACTCTTAAGTCCACTAAGTATCTTTATGGCCATTACTTTGAATTCTTTATCAGGCATATCACTTATCTCCATTTCATTTAGCTTTTTTTGCTGTGGTTTTGTCCTGTTCTTTAATTTGAGACATGCTCCTCTGTTTTCTCATTTTGTCTAACTCTCGATGTTTGTTTCTATATATTAGGAAAGTCAGTTACATCTCTTATTCATGAAAGTAATGGCCTTATGAAGAAGAGGTCCTGTGGTGCCTTGTAGCACAATGTCCCCTGTTAACCAGAACCAGGTACTTCAGGGGTGTCTCTACTGTGTGTGCTCTACTGTTATGGCTAAGCCTTGTTTACCTTCAGTCCAGTCAACTGCAATGGCCCACCTTTGCCTGTTGTGAGCAGAGTTTGGTCCCTATGCTGTTAAAAGGCCAGTCTGGGGACACCGTGAACTTGTAGTTAGGTGGTGTCTGCAGTCATATCAAATGCCTGCCCCCAGTCCATCTGTTGGGGCTGTAGTAGCACTGATCTGCAGGGTGCTTTCACTGCCTTGTCCCCTGAGAGGCTTTTGTTGGTGGGCGGAGCTGGCAGCAAGGGCTGATGTTTGCTGCTGGGACTGTGAGTGTACTGATGCATTTAGTTATCATCCTCTCTCCCCATGGCAGGAGTCACTTTTGAGTAATGCTGGTCCCTGCAGGAGCTGCTTGCAGGATGAGATGTGTCAGGACCCTCTTTGGAGGGACTCCTGCTTGAATGGGGATGGATGGTGTGGATCCATAGGAGAATGTGGGAGCTAGGCATGCAGTGTTAGCAAGGTTGGTAGAGAATGTTTGTGCTGGTGGGAAGAGGGGAATAGTGCCTGCCAACTCTTGTTCTTAGGGGAGTCTCCTTAAGACCCCTGCCCTTCCACCACATGTTCTGGGATGAGTAAATGAATCTCCTTCACATATATCTCAGGTGATTTCACTGGTGCTTCTAGGCTGTATCTTGGCAGGGTTGTTTGTTATGCTGTAACTTTAAGGGCAGGGACTCAGTTTCTTATTGCCTCCAGTCTTCCCAGAGCCAAGCCTGCTAAGCTTGCTGATTTTTAAAATATCCAGAGTTAAGTCCCATTGGTCATAAAAATCATGAAGCTAAGCACCACTGGTTTCCAAATCCAAATATTATGGGGACTTGTCTTCCAAATACAGGTCCCCCATGTCTAGGGTGCCTGGTGTGAGGTCTGCTTCTCTCCCTTATCCATGCTTGTAGTGTCCCTCCCATTTGTGGTGAGTCTCCCTGGAAGTTTGGTTCCTGAAAGCATCTCTGTTCCTCCTGGGGTCATGTTTACCAATTTATTATAAAAGGATACAGATAAGCATCCAGATGGAAGAGATGTGTAGTGTAAGGTATGTGGGAAGGAACACAGAGTTTTCATGCCCTCTCCAGGAGTGTCACTGTCACTCTTTCTGCACCTCCCACTGTTCAAGCCAAAAAGCTAAATCTTTAATGAGGATAGGAATTATTCTTGCAACAGAAGCTATATCAATCAAGTTTTCATCAAGAAAACAAAAGCTAGATAGTCCAAATTGGAAATGTTCAAAATAGGGAAATGCAAGCATTTTTAAAAGTTGAAATGGCTAGGGAAATAAGGCTAGGGACACAGCTGCCAGATTGGGGTGATTTTTGGGCTCTGTGCAAAATCTCAACAATCTCAAAGATAGTGAGTGACAATTTTGCTGTCTGCAATACAGAAGTAAGAGGCTCTGAGGAGATGGTTTTCTACCAACAAATCTGCCTATAACTGCTGACCCCTCCTTTTTTGCCTTCCAATCTTGCACAAGTGTTCTTGCCTTGCAGATTCTGCCCAGGAACTACATGAGGAAAATGAATTCTAGTAAATGTCCTTCCAATATTATTCTTGGCAATGCTAAGGAGATTGTGAAACACTCTATGATGATGCTGAGTTGACCATATATAATGTAGGACAGAAATGGCGCTTTATTGATCATCATTTTCTTCATTTCTCTTGAACACTGGAATTTTTGAAGCTTTCTAAATAAGTGCACATTTTCTTAATTTAAAATTTTAATATAGCATAGTATTTTCTAGGTGTCTATTAAGATGTATCTGTTTGAGATTTTAGATTATATATATGTTTTACCCTATCACAAATATGTTATTTTTGTACTAAAAATAGTATAGCATACTAAAATAATAAAATTTAAATGGAGAATGCCAGCATTGTAATTGCTAGGAGTGATTACTTTAGTCCAGATGAGTGAGGAAGGCTTCTTGAAGGAGGTGGCATTTGTGCCGGACTTGAAAGATAAGATTTGAAGATACAAAGATGGAAAGAAGAGGCATTTCAACTGCATCATACTTAATGAACAAGGCAATCCTATAAATATTCTTAACATTGCTGCTAAAATAGTCTTCCTAGAGTGTCATTCTAATCATGTGATTCTCTGCTGTTAAAAATATTCAATAATTGCCCAAGTCCCTACAAATTCCTTATAAACCAGGTCTGAGACACTGCACAATGAGGAATCCACCAACTTTTACATTGTCAGTTCTCATTAACCTACACAAAAATTATGTTTCTTGCAGGCTGAATTAATTAATCCCTATACATAAAGCCAACCTCAGTCTTGCTCTGTACCTGCGTCTTTGCTTACAGGGAGGGCTCTCTCTCTCTACAGGGCTTGCAATTTCTACATCATTTTTCCTCATTCTGCATTCCACATAACAAATTCCCATGCTTCCTTCTCAGCCTCCCTCAAAATTCTATGAAGTCTGCCTTTTCCTTTCCCCTCTCATTATTCCCTTTCATGAACTCCCCTTTTGTGTTTTGAGTATGCTTATTCATTCTGAATTTGATTAGATTTATTTGTATCTATAGCTTACCCCACCATAAGTTCATATGATACTTGATGAACATATCATGTATTACGCATTTTTGCACTCCCTACCTCACCATGCAACCCCTAAGAAAGTGCTTTGTATGGAACATCTTCTCAATAAGTATGTTTTGAACTGAATATATGTTATCATGAAGGGAGTCAATAGTTTTATTACCTTTCCTGAAAGAAAGCAATGGTATGCATGTAGAGTGGGAAGTTATAAGATTTAATGATTTAACTCTACACTAATTTGTTATCAATAGGTGTTAAGTCCAGGGGATATGAAAATGATTCCCAGTGAATAGATGAAATATGTACATACTCTTAATTAATTTTGGCAATGGATTAAGAAATAATTTAGTGCAATCTTTACACTAGTGCCAATTGACATTTCCTTTATACTGAATCTCACAGAATAAGTATAAATTAAAGAATAATCCAAATATAGTAGGAAAGAAATACTATTGATAGAGCCTCTACTGGGGAAGAAAGTATCATGCTACTGGTGAAGTTTCAGTCCAAGTTAGTCTCATTACTCTCCCAAATAATGTTATATCCCTGAAACAGACTTGCTTTGAGTCTTACTTACTATAAGAGGAATAAAAGTACTGTTGCACTTATTTCAATTGTGGCATCCACCTGCTCTCTTCCATTAAGTGAATCCCAATCATATGGTAAAGAAGTCAAATATGAAATGGATTTTGAATAAGCATCAGATCACTGAGAAACTCAATGACAGCTGAATATAAAGGAAAAATGTACTTAGGAGTCCATTTCCTTTCCCTCATGATCGTTTTAATAAATATGTATCCATTCATTAACTTTGGACAATTACTTACTTCTCCTACTATGTATAGGACACTGGATAGATGATAGGGGAAAATAAAATGGCAATTTTTAGATGATAGACAAAACAGCATCCTCAGATAACTAAATTAGCACAGTGATCTTGTCAAATGAAAATACATAACACTTTGGTCTCAACACCAGCAGGCATGGTTTGAACTGTTTTCAACATTTCTCCTTAGTGGTGATTGGTATCTAAACTATCTCCATGTTCTCTCCCTGAAACTGATGAACTGTATTTGCAGAAATAATGGGCTATTTTGCATAAGGATGAAGTTTGTGTGCATGGAACAAAGTATCGCTATCAGGATTACATTAGTCCTATTGCCTAATAAGTCTGCTGCCTATAGGAGGTTCTTCTCAGAAATGGATTTCATCATCTTATGCTTTTTCACATATAAAGAGTGTTAAAGTTTTTTATTGAAAATAAGTAAATATAATTATTATCAATTTATGTCTTTTAGACTGCACTAAATAAAAACCTGTTCTAGCAATGTATAATCAAAGACTTATTTGTTTTGTTTTGTTTTTCCCCCACAATCCCTATGTACTCACCTTCACAACTCACTGTCTCATTTATGAACTTTACTTGAGGGAATTTTGTAAATGACAGTTTAGGATATTTTTAAAAATCGTTTTGCAGAAAGCGTACATGAAGGTCAAAATATGTAATATGAAATATCAAGTAATTATTACTGAATACTATCAGGTGAAAACAATAATTTATAACCTAATAAGGAGAGTTAATACTCACCTAAAAACTCAGATTATCTAAAGTGAGCTCAAAAAAATGCAACTTACAAATTATAAGTAGACATGAAGGGACTGTTTAGTCAATCAAGGGAAAACTTGAAAAGAAAGTACTGCTCAAACGTTATCAGACAGGGGCGCCTGTGTGGCTCAGTTGTTAAGCGTCTGCCTTTGGCTCAGGTCATGATCCCAGCGTCCTGGGATCGAGCCTCACATCAGGCTCCCTGCTCCGCGGGGAAGCCTGCTTCTCCCTCTCCTACTCTCCCTGCTTGTGTTCCCTCTCTCGCTGTGTCTCTCTTTGTCAAATAAATAAATAAAATCTTTTAAAAAAATGTTAGCAGACAAACTTTAAGGTCAAAGTAAATAGAATAGTCTGTTTTTTTTAAATTTTTTATTGTTATGTTAATCACCATATATTACATCATTTGTTTTGGTGTACTGTTCCATGATTCATTGTTTGTTCATAACACCCACTGCTCCATGCAGAATGTGCCCTCCTTAATACCCATCACCAGGCTAACCCATCCCCCTACCCTCCTCCCCTCTAGAACCAAATAACGCAACATATTTTAAGAAAAAAGAAAAAGAAGAAGATAGCAGGAGAGGAAGAATGAAGGGGAGTAAGTCAGAGGGGGAGATGAACCAGGAGAGATGATGGACTCTGAAAATAGAATAGTCTTTTAAAAGGGACAGTACTTTCATTTTTAAAAGTTTTGCCTTTGTAAGGATTAAAACAATTATACTAAAGCAAATGCTATATGTGAGATACTGAGCTAGACAATGAATACACAGAGCACAAGAAAACAGATTCTGTCATCAAGAAGTCCCCTGTCTTTTCAAGTATACAGGACATAATATGTTCATTACACTATTGTAAAGAAAACACACCAACTGAAAGACATTGTTAATAAACCTTTCGTTTATTATGAAATGAGAGTTCAGGTTACCATAAAATTTCCCCTTTGACTTTTTTTTTTTTTTTTTGAGAGAGAGAGAATGAGAGATAGAAAGCATGAGAGGGAAGAGGGTCAGAGGGAGAAGCAGACTCCCTGCTGGGCAGGGAGCCCAACGCGGGACTCGATGCCGGGACTCCAGGATCATGACCTGAGCCGAAGGCAGTCACTTAACCAACTGAGCCACCCAGGCACCCTCCCCTTTGACTTTTCTTTAGTTCTTAATTTAATTTATTGAGATACGTATTTATCTTTTGATTACTAGATTGAAAAATTGAAGACACAATATCAACCTCTCACTCTTAATTTGTAAGTTTCAGTTAATACCGTGTTTTTAAGTTTTTATCTTTTTCTTAGATAAGCATCTCATCTCTCCATCACACCGTTTGGTAAAAGTAGTCAAGATTTCTATTATGTAACTAAACCTCCCCTTTCTCAATACATCTGATGTTTGTGGGTCAGTGGGTAAGGACAGGGCCCTCCATTGTCTTATTCACCATGATTCATCTGGTGAAAGAGATAGATATCTCAAATAGGCAAATGTGATCATGAATTTTATTGGAAACATTGTCGAAATGATTTTTTTTTTAAATGATACCTTCTACAAAAAGAAGGACAAATCTGGAGCTATCACACACCCCGATTGCAAACCATATTAGAAAGTTATAGTAATAAAAACAGACACATAAATCAGTGGAACAGAATAGAGGGCCCAGAAATAAACTGATGTATATATAGTCAATTAATTTATAACAAAAGAGCCAAGAATGTGAAAAAGTTAGTCTCTTCACTAAATGGTGGTGGGAAAACTGGACAGTCACATGCAAAAGAATGAAATTGGACTATCTTACACCATATACAAAATTAAACTCAGAATGGATTAACGACTTGAATGCAAGACCTGAAGCCACAAAACTCCTAGAAGAAAACAAAGAAAACATCAGTATTGGTGATGACTTCTTGGATTTGATTCCAAAAAACAAAGGCAATAAAGGCAAAAATAAACATTCCACTTTACATCAAACTAAAAAGCTTCTTCACAGCAAAGTAAATATCAATAAAATGAAAAGGCAACCTACCAAATGGAAGAAAATATTTGCAAATCATATATCCAATAAGGCCCCAATATCCAAAACACATAAAGGGAGAATAGTATACGGGATTTCTTTTAGGACAATGGAACTATTCTAAAATTAGGGAGTTGTTCCAAAATATATATAGAACTCATATAACTTAATAGAAAACAAACAACCTGATTAAAACAATGGGCAGAGGATCTGAATAGACATTTTTCCAAAGAAGACATACAGATGACTAACAGGTTCATGAAAAGGTATTCCACATCACTGATTATCAGGATAGTGCAAATCCAAACCACAGTGTGATATAACCTCATGTTTGTTAGAGTGGCTATTATTTAAAAAGAGTACTGCTTGGAGCACTGGGTGTTATACGCAAACAATGAATCATGGAACACTACATCAAAAACTAATGATGTAATGTATGGTGACTAACATAACATAATAAAAAATAAAATTAATAAGAAAATAAAATTAATTTAAAAAAAGATAAGAAATAACAAGTGTTGGTGAGAATGTGGAGACAGAGTTAACTTTTGCACCGGTGGTAGGAATGTAAATTGGTGCCACCACTATGGAAAGCAGTATGGAGGCTCCTCAAAAACCTAAAAATACAACTCCCATATTATCTAGCAATTACACTTATAACTATTTATCTGAAGAAAGCAAAAACAATAATTTGAAAGATATATTCACCCTCATGTTCATTGCAGCACTGTTTATAATAGCCAGGATATGGAAACAACCTAATTGTCCATCAGTAAATAAATGGATAAAAAAATGTTACACCCACACACACCCACCCACACACACACACACCCACCCACACACACACACACAGGAATACTATTTAGCCATGAAAAATGATCTTGCAATTTGTGACATGAATGGACCTTAAGGACATTATGCTAAGTGAAATAAGTTAGAGAAAGACAAATGCTGTATTATCTCACTTAAATGTGGTATCTAAGAAAAACAAAAAACAAACAGAAAGACAAAAAAACAAGCTCTTACATAAAGAGAATAGATTGACAATTGCCAGAGCTGCAGACTTGGGGGATGGGTAAAATGGGTTAAGAGGTCAAAATGTCCAAATTCTAGTTGTAAAATAAATTGATAAGTATGTAATGTACAGCATGGTGACCGTGGTTAATAATACTATATTGCATATTTGAAACTTACTAAGATAGTAGATCTTGAAGTCCTCATCACAAGAAAAAATATAACCATGTGAGTTGACTATACTTACTGTGGTGATCATGTCAAAATATGCACAAATATCAAATCATTATGTTGCACACCTAATATAATGTTATAAGTAGTTATATGATAATAATAATAATAATAATAATATGCTACCATTGACGCATTAAAGAATTTAAGCTTGGAGAGACTGCAGGTATCAATACCATCTCATTGGCAATAAAGTGACTGAATCAAGCCCATTCAGATAAAACAGAACTAAGTCAAGTATAAAGAAAAGGACTTTGCATATTTGAGGGCTTGCATTCAATCAAGCCCAGAATTATCATCACTCCTTGAACTCCCCACTTACTGGGACCAATAATCCTCCTATTCTTTGTTGTTTGGACTCTTCTGAGTGGGATATTTGTCATTTACAGCTGAAAAAACTTTGACTAATATAGTTCCAACTGGCAAATAGATACCAAAGACACTTGTAACTCAGAGGAAGGATGATTACTCCATGAAATGGATCTTTTTTTTTTAAAGATTTTATTTATTTATTTGAGAGAGAGAGAGAATGAGAGATAGAAAGCACGAGAGGGAAGAGGGTCAGAGGGAGAAGCAGACTCCCCGCTGAGGAGGAAGCCTGATGCGGGACTCGATCACGGGACTGCAGGATCATGACCTGAGCCGAAGGCAGTCGCTTAACCAACTGAGCCACCCAGGCGCCCGAAATGGATCTTGATGAATACACAGGTTTTACTGCTTTATATAGCAAAAGAAGTAATTCTAACCTGAAGGAAGGCATCAGGGAAGCATGGGGAGTATTTAACAGAAAGGTATCTATTTCTGATTAGATAAGGCAGAGATAATTTAGAGAATAATGGGAATTAAAGCTAGAGGACTAGGTTGGACTTCAATCATGGTGGAGGTTTATATTTGGAGAGAATTTAAAAATTTTAAAAAATAACATTAGATTGTATACATTTGAGTTCATTTGACATTTTTCTTAATCATTTGAAATAAAGGTAAAAAAGAACACATGGGGAGAAAATCAATTAACAAGTTAGCAAAAGTCATGTGTATAACTTTGCAAGGAAACTGGTCATTTCATTGAATAATCAATACTATAGCACCTGTTCCCAAATCTAAGCATACAATGAAATTTAGATTATCATCTCTCTGTTAATTCACAATCTGCTCAAAAACAAAGCTTAGAGAGTTGGGTCAGCATCTATTCTTGAATTAACCTTTCATTGAAACAGTGATTGATATTATTTCACAGCTCAATTAAATGTACAGGAAACATTTCAAACTACCTTAAAAACACATCAGTTGAAAATGCAATCTCTAAATCTTCCCTAGATAAGATAATTAGAATTTTCTACTCTGTTGATTAATACAGAATAAATCTTTTTTTTAGTGTTTTGGAAGAACCATGTTTCTCATGATCTATTTAGACTGTAACAGTTGTTTCCATTATGAATTCAGCAGAGAACCAAAGGCCTTCTTCTCTCTAGTCATACTGTATGCCTTTAATTTCATTAAACCAAATTGATTGCAGGCTCGTTTACATTTAAGACAGCAGGGTGTAGTAAATTTTATTTTAACTGGTTGGAATATATGATCCAACAAAATTAGGAGGGAAAAGTCTCCTGCTGTTGCAAGTACGCAGTTATTAACTTGCCAAATACCACAGGCCAATGAAAAGTTATGTTAATGAAGGAGGATTTCCATGTATCCAGGAACTAGGCAACAAAAATAAAATTCCTTCAATGAGTACCTTGGTAGGGGAGAAAAGTACAACAGAACACTCTTAAAAAGATTCTGTACTGAATTAGGTATAAACCACCTAACTGTGTGTATTTCTGAGGTGTTCCAGATAAAATGAGTCAGGTTTAAACCATCATGTTAGAGAAATCAGTCAGCCATTTAGGAAATAGCAGAAGATAATAATTTCCAAATGCTGAGTGGATAGCAGTGTCTAGAGAGAAAATGTCGTCAATATTTCCACTTACTTAAAAAAAATTGTGCCATAGAACCACACCATGTAATTCTATATTCACTGAAAAAATGTCCTGTAATATTTTCCACTAGACATATGTGGGCAATGATAAACATATTAGGCAGATGTTTTTCATATCTAATCAACTTTTCTAATTTTCATAACTGGCCTACTGACAGAAGGAAACTAATAAATAGTGCATTTACAATCTTAAATATTATTTTGTCCTATTGTCTAACCAATGCAATAAGAGAGGATTGTACTTACCTGCTTGAACCAAGTCCCCTAAATAGTATATTGAGAAGTATAAACAGCATTATTCCCAAAATAATAAGCAAATTTTAATCAGTAAATATTTATTGACCACACAATAACCTCTTTCAGTATCATGAATGTATAATATTCATTGTACTTAAGATTAAAAAAAATAAAAGCCCTCATTAGTTGAAGCCTTTTTGATAATTTTGGCATCTTTTTGTACACCTACTTATAGTCACCACTTTATAATGCCATATATATATATTTGCAGTTAGCTTGATATTTAAAATATAATTCTCTTAATTAGGGACACTGCTATGGCTAATTTATTGATTTGACTATAACATTTAAGTGCTTTCTGATTCCAGGTATACTATATATCATGTTCCCTTTTTTTTTTAAAGATTTTATTTATTTATTTGACAGAGCGAGAATGAGAGAAAGAGAGCACATGAGAGGGGGGAGGGTCAGAGGGAGAAGCAGACTCCCTGCTGAGCAGGGAGCCCGATGCGGGACTCGATCCCGGGACTCCAGGATCATGACCTGAGCCGAAGGCAGTCGCCCAACCAACTGAGCCACCCAGGCGCCCTATCATGTTCCCTTTGATAGACCTTCACTTTTCTACTCTGTCTGGTTAACTTGAACTTTAAGAACTCAACTAAAGGTAATTCTTTTGGATAACCTTTCAATACTAGCCATGATTGAACAATGAGTCCAGTCCTATGTATACTCCATAGAACCCTGTTACCACTCTTATAGCCCTTGCAGCAATGTTATAAGCAACTTTTTTTATATTGAGATATAAATGAAATTTAATATTTTGTAAGTTTAATGTGTACAGTGTGTTGCTTTGACATGTTTTCATATATTGTAATAAACTTGTTTTTAATTATCTGACCTCTACTGCCAGACTCTTGTCCTTGAAAGTACAGATTATACCTCCTCTGACATTTGTATCTTTTTTGCTTAGCACAGTGCCTTCCACAAATTAGGCACTCAAATATTTATTGAATGAATTTTCTGTAAGAAAATTTAGAGGAAATTTTAGAGAAAAATAATTCTAAGTATAGTTAGACCTTTAAATATTTCTAATATTAAGTTTCATTATTTTTCTGTCTATTGGTATACACTTAGTATTTTCTTTAATTTACAGTTTCTTAGCTTGATAATTCATAGGGCCAGAAATGTGCCTTCTGATTCTAGAGTACCCCCTATGTCTGCAGAATGAAGAGCACCATACTGTATGCTGCTGAGAGATTGGATTTCTGTTGCTTGGCTTTTCCATGCCCACAGTTTGATATGCCACATACAGCTTTCCCGAGATTTCTGCTGGTGCTAATTCCTAGGCCATCAGTCTTTAAAATGAGGCATGTAGTTAACTATTTTAAGCACAGCCCCTTATTCACTTCAAGTTTTGTGTGACTAAAGCTCAAAGAAAATAAAGGTGCTTTAAAATCCTACTAAGTCAGAAGCACCTGGGTGGCCCAGTCATTGGGTGTCTGCCTTCGGCTCAGGTCATGACCCCAGGGTCCTGGGATCCAGCCCCGCATTGAGCTCCTGCTTGGTGGGAAGCCTGCTTCTCCCTCTCCCACTCCCCCCCTGCTTGTGTTCCCTCTCTCGCTATGTCTCTCTCTGTCAAATAAATAAATAAAATCTTAAAATCCTACTAAGTCATTAACTCTTCACTCAGAAAGCAAAATATTTCTGAAATTTCAAAAGAAGGGCATAAGATTTTTCCAGTGTTATAATAAAACATTACATCATGACAAAGAATGTATATATGTTTACTATTCATTTAATTTTAAAATACTAAAATATTTTTAAAATGCATATTTTGAGAAAAAGTTAAATACAAGAAATGTTATAAAGAATTGCAGAGTCCATTACGGATAAAATAAACAATAAGCACAAGAAGTGAGAATGATTATATTTAGCTTTGAGGACAGACCTAATGCTTAAAACTCTAATATTAAAAAATTCTTCTCAGCTGTTAATCAAAATGTATGTTGTAGATTCACTTTAAGCATTTGCAAAATACTTATGAACACTTATGTGTAATGCAAAATCATTAAAGATTAAAATTTGTCAGGGCTCTGAACTAATCCAAACTTTATTTCTTAGTATTTT
The DNA here is from genome assembly GCF_009762305.2 of Zalophus californianus. Taxonomy (NCBI): domain Eukaryota; kingdom Metazoa; phylum Chordata; class Mammalia; order Carnivora; family Otariidae; genus Zalophus; species Zalophus californianus. Next base: position 33,220,679 of record NC_045605.1, read on the forward strand.
ACCTATTATAGGCTTTCAAATCATGAAAGATTATTATTTTTTGAATCTATAAGACTCATGCTAATGAAAAACCAAAACATTTATCAGACATTTTAGGCCAACATCACAGAGTTTATAAATTAAAATATTTCATTTTTGGAGTACTTTATTTAAACTTCATTTTGATCTAAACAAAAGTATGATAATAAATAAAAAATATTCTCCTATTGTAAAAAGTAAAGAACAGAGTGTCACTTTGGGAAGATGAAGAAGTTGGAGATGGATAATGGTGATGGTTGCATGGCAATGTGAGTGCTCTTATTGAGACTGAATTTTATACTTAAAATGGTAAAGTGGTGAGGTGCTTGGGTGACTCAGTTCATTAAGCATCCAACTCTTGATTTTGGCTCAGGTCATGATCTCAGGGTTGTGAGATCAAGCCCCGCTTTGGTCTCTGCCCTGGTCATGGAGCCTGCTTAAGATTCTCTCTATCCTTCTCTAAAAACAAACAAACAAAAATGTTAAAGTGATAAACTGGTAAGTTTTATGTTATCTATATTTAATCACAATTAAAAAAAACAACTAAGAGACTGTCAAAGAAAAATGTGCACTATCATGAAAGTTAATTTGTTGCTTATTCAGATATTAAAGTATTTTTCACAAAATTGAAATAAAATTTTTCTATTTTTGTGACAAATTTAGAATTTAATATATGCTATATTGATCTCACACTAAGAATATTTTAGAACCCATATAAACATTATTAAAATCTAAAATAGTCATTTTTTTTGCTTTAATCAAGAAAAAGACACTGCTTTTAAAAATTAATATAGAGTCAGTTTTGATCATATTGAATGGGAAAAATGTGACAATATTATTACAAGCATTCTGTTATTCTGAGCTTCCCTGTTTGTCCATTTGATGGCATTATCATAGGCTATTAAATGATTTAATAAGCTTTAAGTGAACTGTATATAAATTTTTTCTAGGTGCTATGCATACCCATCTGGAATGCATAAGTCAGACTCATTGATTATTTCAGATTCTGACATCATGTGCTATGGTAGGTTAACCAAATAATTTATAATCTAAACCCAGGTATTTTGAGAGTGAAAGGAGAAGCTATTATTAATTATGCTATAATAAAAATGAACAGGAGCAGTCTCAGGTAAACCAGAGTATATGGTCACCTTATTTATGGGCCATATTTTAAAAGTACTGATGACAAGCTTCGTAACTTTAGCTATCTTCAGTAAATCACTGTGATTGAAAAATAATAATAACAACATGTATTGAGTGAAACCTTGTGTTGAACAGAGAGATTTTAAAGATATCCATTTCCTCTTCTGCTAGGTGCCCAAGAACTGATAAATATATTATCTGCCTTCATGGAGATTAAAGAGCAGATGAAGATTAGACACAGGAAAAAGTGAGTGAAGAATCAAAATGGCCAATATATTTGTGCAATGATTGGCACATGAGATCATTACTCATAAGTTCAAAGAAATGAAACCACTTTGACCCATCATGCTCCCGCATTCAGTTAGTTTACAATACAACTTCATGGAGGCTATTCAATTTGCAACACTTGTTCTTATTATTCTAAATTTACCTCTACCAAGTTTAGATTGTTGTGTGAGACATTATATTAGCTAATATAATTACAGAAAAATATGACTTGGACTCTTGTTGAGTAACTCATTCTGTAGTACAGGATACAGAAAAGTGAGCGGTTGAACAAAGCAGGTGATAAATTTTGTAATAAAACTATGCATAGGCATTATAAAAGGACTGCTAGATTTGACTTGTTTTTCCTCTCAATGTTCATTTCAACTGATTGACTAGTCCCAGTGGCTTAATTTTACAAATTTATTTATCCGTGCTTCCTTTTGATTTGTCTTTATGTGTTAAGTCCCTTTCTTCCCAATAACTAATACACAAGGTTAGGGTGATAATATGTTGAACTCAATATTGCTCAGCACATCTATTTTATAGGTTGTCACCAATGAAAATAAGAGAGTTAGAAGTATTTTCACAGGTAATTTTATATTAGTCTTTACTGAAAATTATCTTTGAATTTTTTATCTATTCATATAGTTCATCTTTATAGAAACTTCTTAAAGGTCTTCAGAAAATAATGGATAAATTATGTATGTTTTGTAGGTAAAAAATCATATAAAGAATATCTGTATCAAATATTCACTGAAAATGTACTATTATCCTCCTTTGAATTATACTCCATTTATAAATAAATATGCTCACCAACCTGCCTTTCCCCAAATAATAATTTGTGTTGTAATCAGGATAATGTTTCTGAAATACAAAACTGATCTAATCATGTTATTCTCCTTAATTCCTTCCATTTTTCTCAAGATGAAATTTAGCCTGCTTAGCATATGTTATAAGGTACTTCTCCCTCATACCTTGAGTTATTGCCATACCAAACTGTGGTCTTCTCAAGAGCCAATTACCCTTCTAGACTCTACCCTCCTTGAAAAGCACTTCACCTTCTTTATCTGTCTGCTCACTTACTCATCCTGTAAAGCTCAGTTTTTTCTCACTCTGTCCAATAATCTGTTTCTCAAATTCTCTCCCTAAATTCTAGATTAGAGTCTTTCATAGGCTTTCCTGTAGTAATCTCCTACTATCTATTAAACTGCTTTATAATATCCTATTAGGTTGTAAAAAAAACACACGAAGACAAACATAGCTAATAACAGTACTTTTTGCCATCACAGTGGATTACCAGACATTATCATCATAACATTGTGGAGTATATGCCATTATATACCCACATTATAAATGGGGAAACTGACGTTTAAGGAGGTTAAATTCAAGTCATATAGATAGCAAGTGATAAAGCCAGAGTGTAGAGCCAAATGGTCTGACTTCAGAGCCTAGACTAATTGCTATTCTTAATGATCTGTCTTCTTTGCCATTTTATTTCTAATGTCTGGCACATTGGTCATTGGCAAGTGTTAGAGAAGAGAGAGCTATGAAAGCGTATCAAGAGAGATCCTTGGGGTAATGGAATAATTTTGTATCTTGACTGTCATGGTAGTTACAGAAGTCTGTACATACGATAAAATTGCATAGAGCTAAATACAACACACACACAAAGTGCACTTAAAAAAGATGAAATCTGAATAGGTTCTGTGGAATTTACCAATGTCAGTTGCTTGGTTGTGCTATTATACTACTGTCAAGCAAAATGTTACCCTTAGGGGGACTGGGTAAAATACATTCTCCATATTATTCTTTGCAACTTCTTGTGAATTTATAATTATTCCAAATTTAAAAAGTTCAAAAAATATTTAAAAAATGAATAAATTGAATCAGTCTCAATAATTGGACTTAATAAAGTTCAGAAGCAGAAATATTACTACTCCTAAAAAATATGACAAAATTGTGGATTAACTTCCACACAATCATTAATAATAAATAAATCACCTTGGCTAAGCTTTATTTTTCTTAAAGAGGTTCTACTAATTGAACTTGAGGTTAAATTCTAATTTTGTGGGACACCTGGGTGGCTCAGTTGTTTAAGTGATCGACACTTGATTTCAGCTCAGGTCATGATCTCAGGGTCCTGGAATTGAGCCTCCATGTTGGGCTCCATGCTCAGCAGGGAGTCTGCTTGTCCCTCTCCCTCTGCTCTCTCCCTACTCATGCTCTCTCTCTCTTAAATAAATAAATAAAATCTTTAAAAAATTCTGATTTTATGATTTTGTTAGAAATCTATTAACAAGACTTAAAAATACTATTTCAATGGCAAAAATAGTCAACTAATTTAAAGAGGTCCAAAAGTCAAAAGAACAGTGAGAGAAAAATAACTTTTTTGCTAGGAATTCTGTATTAAATTAATGTTTACAACACCCAAGAACTGTCTCCATATGCTATATAAATTTTGTTTCTTACAACCAAGTGCTTTTGCATAGTTTTTTCTTTTACTATTCTTTTTAATTTTATTTTATTATGTTATGGGAGGGATGGGGTGGCTGGGTGATAGACATTGGGGAGGACATGTGCTATGGTGAGCACTGTGAATTGTGAAAGACTGATGAATCACAGACCTATACCTGTGAAACAAATAATACATTATATGTTTAAAAAAAAAAGAAGATAGTAGGAAGGGAGAAATGAAGGGGGGGAAATCAGAGGGGGAGACGAACCATGAGAGACTATGGACTCTGAGAAAAATAACTTTTTAATGATCCAGATTTTCATTTGCCTCATAAAAGAACAAACATAAAGATAAATAAAATATAAATAATATAAAAGTTTCATTTAGTTATGTCATCTTGATTATCAAGTAATTAGTTTTGGTAAGTTCTCTTTCAATATATTGATTATTCTGGTGTTTTTCTTTATTATTTGATGTTAGAATAAAAGTAAAATTTTCCATCCCCTTTGCTCCCTTTCTTCAGCATTCTTTTTCTCTCTCTTCTGCTGCCAGTTATCCCTATTGCTTGGTTTTTGCTTCTCTGGCTTTATTCTTGCTTTTCTTTTTGTAATCACCTTCTTTGGCTTTCTATTGTTCTTATTGATTGCACCTGTGAGCAATATGGCTAAAGACTAATGACATTGAGCCAGAAATCTGACTGTACTTTGCCATCCAGGTTTCAAACTTCCTGCAGTCTAGTAGGCTCTGATAATGGCCATTTTCTTGAACTCCAAACCTACACTGACTTTCCAGCTTCAGTCATTGCCTTGCCTGTGTTTAGTGCTCCAAGTTCTTCATTTATTCCTCCTTATAGCACTCATGTATCTACTTGCATGTCAACCTCCTTACTTAAAATATTAACATCTCCAAGGCAATAATTTGTCTCATGCATTTTGAATCTTCATTGTCTGTCAGAATGCCTTTCAAATAAAAGATACTTTCTAAATAGTTGTAAATAATATGAAATAAATGACTGGATGCATGAAATGCATGTTGACAAGGTTATGGTAAATATCTGGCAAAATTATAATGCCTATGTTTTTCAGAAAATAAAGAGTATCTTTCATTCTGTAAAGGCTGCATTTGTTGAGTTATGAAAAACTCAGGATCCTCTAGATCAAATATATTCCTAAAAGCTAAAGAGGACAATATAATTTTAATGACTACATACTAAAAAAATGTTCAATGTACTAAGAAGGAAATTCAATAGAAAGTTTACATAGTAGAGACAGTGCAATTTTTACAAGTTCATAGAATATCAGCTTTTTACCTAGTCCATGCAAAGCACCTAAATGTTGATGTTGCTTGAGCATCTCCTATTTGTTGCCTATAAACCTTGCAAAAACTCTGCCAGGGATGCAGTGGTATTTTCCCTCTTCAGATGAGAAGGAAGATGGGAGCAGAGGGATAAAGTTACTAGTCTTGAATCCACAACTGGTAAGTGTGAGTCTTTCCAACACAAGTTTACCTGACCTGAAACTCCCAAAGCCCATGTTATTTCTACCACATCTTGCTTCAAGTAGAAAGAATACTAGTTTTGAGGTCAGGAAACTTGGATTTGCCTCTAAGTTGTGTAATTTAGTAGCTTTTTTAGTTTAAACATTCTCTTTTACAATTATGAGCCTCAGTTTCCTTACATGGGCAGTCTAAATAATCTGATCTACCTCCCAGCATTTCTATAAGGACTGAGAAAATATTGTTGCAAGTGCCTGCTACATAGTTATCACTGAATAATGTTATTGATCTTCTTTGAAGGTTGTGGCTCTTGTAAGTCCTTGAAAATGCAAATTGCATTAGTGGGTATGCAAGACAACTCCTATTTCCTCTGTCCTTTACTTTCCCATATGCATAAATTCCATGAAGCACCTTTTATATGATAGAGTTACAGAAATCTGTTAGTGGTAAAGAGTTTTAAAGTTTGTTTTTTTGTTTGTTTGTTTTTCTCGGTGTTTGCTAAAAGTCATAGCATTGAAAGGTGTAAAGCTGCTATTCTGGACCATTGGTTACAAACACAACTTTCTTGTCTATCATTTTGCTTCCTGGTCAAATGGAGCTATTGAATCATACAGATGGAGAAAGGAAGTAGGTTTCTTTTTGTAGTGAAGATCAGGCATATCTCCTTCCACTTTTTAACTGCTTGGATTGAGTCTGTTACACATAAATCATGAAAGAGTTGAAATTGTCAGATTCATAGATATTTAATAGGGCTACTGATTTCAATATAGTTTTGCTTGAAAAGAAATGGAACACTAGTCCGTTTTCAACTATATACCTACTCTCAATCACGGACCCTATTAATAGCATGCTTAGATAATCTAAACCAACTTTTATATTATATTTAACTTTTCTAAACTGTCAGAAAAATACAAGAAGCGCTATGATTAATTTTATTTCTTTAGTAGATTTATCTCCCTTAAGTCAACCTGATAAATTACAGCTATATATATTTTACTCAGATGAATTATATCTGAATTTGGGATCTCTAAATAGTGGTAGGTTTAAATAGCTTTTGGAATGTATCTGTTACCAAATTGACTACATTATTAAAATGTAATATACTATGGCTCAGCATTCTTTTGATATAGTTATTAAGGGTTAGAGAACTCCTGTGATAAGACATACCACAGATATGAAGAGGCAGATGTTTTATTTCATAATATTGATGAGAGGTAAATATTCAAATAGAATTTTTGATGTATGAAGCTACAGCATCATCTACAGGATGTACACTTACCTTGGGAAAATGTCTTAGACCTGCTCCCATTACCTGGAACATTTAACCAAAGCCATCTAAGGTAAGCCTTCTGCCTTTCATTACAACACTCCATCTACCTTCCATTATTTCCTTACATCAGCCACTGGAATCCCTCCCTGCTTCATTTAATGTCAGGTATTACAACATGTTACTTTATAGTTCTTTTACCTCCTTGCAGGAACTATATCATGCTTTCACTTGATAATAAAGCAGGTGTCTCACAGAAACCCACTTCCCAAAATAATGGAAGCCCTAACTCTTATATACCAGTTTAACTTCCATAATTTTTCTAAAGATTTTATTTATTTATTTAATTGAGTTCAAGTAGGCAGAGTGGCAGGCAGCGGGAGAGGGAGAAGCAGGCCTCCCGCTGAGCAGGAAGTCCGATGCGGGGCTCGATCCCAGGCCCCTGGGATCATGACCTGAGCCAAAGGCAAACGCTTAACCGACTGAGCCATCCAGGCGCCCCAAAAATGCAATATCTTTTAATACCCATTGCTACAGAGTTTTGTGTCCAAGACCTGTCCTTTCACAAAAGTATTCCAAAACTCCAACTAAAGCACTTTAATTGCATTGAGTAAAATTTCTACACTACATTATTAACATTTTCAAGTGGACACTTTTTTTTAAACTTCTGCCTTAAAAGAATATGCTTCTATTAAAACAGAAATAGCTATTACATATTTCCTTTAAATTTTGTTGTGTGTTTTGATGCTCCTTTTTTTTAAACAAATCTTCCACATATCTTTATTTCTTACAGATAGCTGAGAATTTCAGGGGAAAAAAGCCTAGGACTTCAAAATCACACAGAATGGATGCCTGAAAGATAGATATCAGTATTGTAACAAAAAGCTAGTTTACATAAATATAAATATGAATAAGCAAAGAGCAAGAGAACAAAAAATTGAATGCTACCTGGATTTTTATACATTGATTGATCTAAAAAAATCCATTCTAAGCTCTTTGCATCATTTGTCATGTCAATGTCAATTCCAGGAAGAAAGGTGGACATTTGGGAATTATCATGTGAAACTGACATAGGAAGCTTAAGAACAGGCTTAAGAAATGGAGCTGCAGGGGGCGGAGCAAGATGCCGGAGGAGTAGGAGACCTAGATTTCGTCCGGTCTCAGGAATTCAGCTGAATAGGGATCAAACCATTCTGAACACCTACGAACTCAACAGGAGATCGAACAGGAGAGTAGCAACAACTCTCTGAACAGAGAAGCGACCACTTACTGGAAGGTAGGGCGTGTGGAGAAGTGAATCCGAGGCGATATTAGGGAGGATAGACGGCGGGGGAGGGGCCTCCGCCGGCCGCTTCTGGCAAGTGATAGAGCCGCGGAGCACAAAATCGGACCTTTTAGAAGTTGGCTCGGCGGAGGGACGTCGCTCCAGTGGCTAAGCGGGGGGTGGAATCCTCCCGGGACAGTGTGGTCTCAGGACCCTTGGGGTCACAGAGAGACCGGGGGAGCCTGAGTGCGCCAGAGCTCCCAGGTATCAGAGCAGGGAAGCCGGCTGCAGAGACGGAGCCGAGGCGCGGGCTCTCAGCTCGGGGTTGCCATAAACTGTGATCTGCAGCCCAGTCGGGGCACGGCTCCCCCAGCAGGGACCCAACAAGCAGCAGATCCGGGGAGACTCCCCTTCCTTCCCGGGAAGGAGCGGTGCGGGAACGCACTGCAGGGATCTGCTGGGTTTGGAGACTCCGCGCGGGGTCGGGTGCCAGAGATAGCAACGCTCGATCACAGGCCGGGTGAACACGGAGTGCGGCCGGAGACCGGGGACACGGAAGTGACTGCTTTTCTCTGGGGGCACACTGAGGAGCGGGGCCCCGAGTTCTCGGCTCCTCCGGGTGGAGATTAGGAGGCCACCATTTTTGCCCTGGTCCTCCAAAGCTGTGCCGAGAGCTTGCAGGGAACAAAAGTTCCTGAGAGCAAACCGGAGCAGCTTCCTTAGCCTGGACCGACAAGGGCGGGGCAATTCCGCCTCCAGCAAAGACATTTGGAAACCACAGCAACAGGCCCCTCCCCCAGAAGATCAACACAAACAGCCAGCAAGCCAAGACCAAGTTGATCGATCAAGGAGAATAGGAGAACTCCAGCGCTAGGGGAATACTGCACATAGATTCATGGCTTTTTTTTTTTTTTTACCATGATTCATTATTTCATCAAAGTTAATTTTTTTGACTGTTTTTTTTTTATTTTTCTTTTTCCCTTTTTCAACCAACATCTTATAAATCCCTTTTAAAAAAAAAAAATTTTTTTATTTTTCATTTTTAGAGTCATATTTTATCCCTTCATAGTAGTTACCCTTATTTTCGGCATATATATATAAGTTGTTCTCTCTTTAAAATTTTGAGGTACAGTTTCTTCTAACAGATCAAAATATACCCTAAATCACTAGTGTATGGCTTTGTTCTAGTCTCCTGCCTGATCACATTCTCTCCCTTTTTCCTTTTTTTTTTTTCTTAAATCTTCTTTCTTTTTTCAAACAACTTATCTTACCAAGTCCTTTTATAAAATCTTTTATAATTTTCATATTTACAGTCATCTTCCATCCCTTCATTGTATCAACCCTTATTTTGTACATATATGTCTTTCTACCTTTAAAATTTTAGGAGGCACTTTTTTCTAACAGACCAAAATACGCCCAAAATCTAGTGTGTGGCACCGATCTATGCACTAGCCTGATCATATTTGATCATATTCTGCCTTTTTGTATTGTTTTGTTTTTGTTTTTATCTTTTTTTTTTCTTTATCTCTTTCTTTTTTCTTTCTTTCCCTTTCTTTTCCCCTGGTTTCAGGTCTTTTCTGATTTGTATACAGTATATTTGCTGGGGACGTTGTAAACCTGTTAGCATTTTGTTCTCTCATTCATCTATTCTCCTCTGGACAAAATGACAAGACGAAAGAAATCACCTCAGCAAAAAGAACAAGAGGTAGTACCGTCAGCCAGGGACCTACTCAATATGGACATTAGTACGATGTCGGACCTAGAGTTCAGAATCATGACTTTAAAGATACTAGCTGGGCTTGAAAAAAGCGTGGAAGTTATTAGAGAAACCCTTTCTGGAGAAATAAAAGAACTAAAATCTAACCAAGTCGAAATCAAAAAGGCTATTGATGAGGTGCAATCAAAAATGGGGGCACTAAATGCTAGGATAAATGAGGCAGAAGAGAGAATCAGCGATATAGAAGACCAAATGATAGAAAATAAAGAGGCTGAGAAAAAGAGAGAGAAACAACTACAGGATCACGAGGGCAGAATTCAAGAGATAAGTGATATGATAAGACGAAACAACATTAGAATAATTGGGATCCCAGAAGAAGAAGAGAGAGAGAGAGGGGCAGAAGGTATATTGGAGCAAATTATAGCAGAGAACTTCCCTAATGTGAGGAAGGAAACAGGCATTAAAATCCAGGAGGCACAGAGAACCCCTCTCAAAATCAATAATAATAGGTCAGCACCCCGACATCTAATAGTAAAACTTACGAGTCTCAGAGACAAAGAGAAAATCCTGAAAGCAGCTCGGGAGAAGAGATATGTAACCTACAATGGTAGAAACATTAGATTGGCAACAGACCTATCCACAGAGACCCGGAAGGCCAGAAAGGACTGGCAAGATATCTTCAGAGCACTAAACGAGAAAAATATGCAGCCAAGAATACTATATCCAGCTAGGCTATCATTGAAAACAGAGGGAGAGATAAAAAGCTTCCAGAACAAACAAAAACTAAAGGAAGTTGCAAACACGAAACCAGCCCTCCAAGAAATATTGAGAGGGGTTCTCTAAGCAAAGAGAGAACCTAAAAGCAGCAAAGAACAGAAACGAACACAGACAACAGACAGTTAACAGTCACCTTACAGGTAATACAATGGCACTAAATTCATACGTTTCAATAGTTACCCTGAATGTAAATGGGCTAAATGCCCCAATCAAAAGACACAGGCTATCAGATTGGATTAAAAAACAAGACCCATCAATATGCTGTCTGCAAGAGACTCATTTTAGACCCAAAGACAACCCCAGATTGAAAGTGAGGGGGTGGAAAACCATTTAGCATGCTAATGGACACCAAAAGAAAGCTGGGGTGGCAATCCTTATATCAGACAAACTAGATTTTAAAACAAAGACTGTAATAAGAGATGAGGAAGGACACTATATCCTACTTAAAGGGTCTATCCAACAAGAAGATCTAACAATTGTAAATATCTATGCCCCGAACATGGGAGCAGCCAAATATATAAGGCAATTAATAACAAAAGCAAAGAAACACATTGACAACAATACAATAATAGTGGGGGACTTTAACACCCCTCTGACTGAAATGGACAGATCATCTAAGCAAAAGATCAACAAGGAAATAAAGACTTTAAATGACACACTGGACCAAATGGACTTCACAGACATATTCAGAACGTTCCATCCCAAAGCAAAGGAATACACATTCTTCTCTAGTGCCCATGGAACATTCTCCAGAATTGATCACATCCTAGGTCACAAATCAGGTCTCAATCGGTACCAAAAGATTGGGATCATTCCCTGCATATTTTCAGACCACAATGCTTTGAAACTAGAACTCAACCACAAGAGGAAAGTCGAAAAGAACTCAATTACATGGAGGCTAAAGAGCATCCTACTAAAGAATGAATGGGTCAACCAAGAAATTAAAGAAGAATTAAGAAAATTCATGGAAACCAATGAAAATGAAAACACAACTGTTCAAAATCTTTGGGATACAGCAAAGGCAGTCCTGAGAGGAAGTATATAGCAATACAAGCCTTTCTCAAGAAACAAGAAATGTCTCAAATACACAACCTAACCCTACACCTAAAGGAGCTGGAGAAAGAACAGCAAATAAAGCCTAAACCCAGCAGGAGAAGAGAAATCATAAAGATCAGAGCAGAAATCAATGAACTAGAAACCAAAAGAACAGTAGAACATGTCCACGAAACTAGGAGCTGGTTCTTTGAAAGAATTAACAAGATTGATAAACCCCTGGCCAGACTGATCAAAAAGAAAAGAGAAATGACCCAAATCAACAAAATCATGAATGAAAGAGGAGAGATCACAACCAACACCAAAGAAATACAAACAATTATAAGAACATATTATGAGCAACTCTATGCCAGCAAATTAGATAACCTGGAAGAAATGGGTGCATTCCTAGAGATGTATCAACTACCAAAATTGAACCAGGAAGAAATAGAAAACCTGAACAGACCTATAACCACAAAGGAAATTGAAACAGTCATCAAAAACCTCCCAAGAAAGAAAAGCCCAGGGCCAGATGGCTTCCCAGGGGAATTCTATCAGACATTTCAAGAAGAATTAATACCTATTCTCCTGAAACTGTTCCAAAAAATAGAAATGGAAGGGAAACTTCCAAACTCATTTTATGAGGCCAGCATTACCTTGATCCCAAAACCAGACAAAGATCCCATCAAAAAAGAGAATTACAGACCAATATCCTTGATGAACATGGATGCAAAAATTCTCACCTAAATACTAGCCAATAGGATCCAACAGTACATTAAAAGGATTATTCACCACGACCAAGTGGGATTTATCCCTGGGCTGCAAGGCTGGTTCAACATCCGCAAATCAATCAACGTGATACAATACATTAACAAAAGAAAGAACAAGAATCATATGATCCTCTCAATAGATGCAGAAAAAGCATTTGACAAAGTACAGCATCCTTTCTTGATCAAAACTCTTCAGAGTATAGGGATAGAGGGTACATACCTCAATATCATAAAAGCCATCTATGAAAAACCTACAGTGAATATCATTCTCAATGGGGAAAGGCTGAGAGCTTTTCCCCTAAGGTCAGGAACGCGGCAGGGATGTCCACTCTCACCACTGCTATTCAACATAGTATTAGAAGTCCTAGCCACAGCAATTAGACAACAAAAAGAAATCAAAGTCATCCAAATCGGCAAAGAGGAAGTCAAACTCTCACTCTTTGCAGATGATATGATACTGTATGTGGAAAACCCAAAAGACTCCACCCCAAAACTGCTAGAACTCATACAGGAATTCAGTAAAGTAGCAGGATATAAAATCAATGCACAGAAATCAGTGGCATTCCTATACACCAACAACAAGACAGAAGAGAGACAAATCAAGGAGTCGATCCCACTTACAATTGCACCCAAAACCATTAGATACCTAGGAATAAATCTAACCAAAGAGGCAAAGGATCTGTACTCAGAAAACTATAAAATACTCATGAAAGAAATTGAAGAAGACACAAAGAAATGGAAAAACGTTCCATGCTCATGGATTGGGAGAATCAACATTGTGAAGATGTCAATGCTACCTAGAGCAATCTACACATTCAATGCAATCCCCATCAAAATACCATCCACTTTTTTCAAAGAAATGGAACAAATAATCCTAAAATTTGTATGGAACCAGAAGAGACCCAGAATAGCCAGAGGAATACTGAAAAAGAAAAGCAAAGCTGGCGGCATCACAATTCCGGACTTCCAGCTCTATTACAAAGCTGTCATCATCAAGACAGTATGGTACTGGCACAAAAACAGACAAATAGATCAATGGAACAAAATCGAGAGCCCAGAAATGGACCCTCAACTCTATGGTCAACTTATCTTTGACAAAGCAGGAAAGAATGTCCAATGGAAAAGAGACAGTCTCTTCAACAAATGGTGTTGGGAAAATTGGACAGCCACATGCAGAAGAATGAAACTGGACCATTTCCTTACACCACACACAAAAATAGATTCCAAATGGTTGAAAGACCTAAACGTGAGACAGGAGTCCATCAAAATCCTAAAGGAGAACACAGGTAGCAACCTTTTCGACCTTAGCCGCAGCAACTTCTTCCTAGAAACATCGCCAAAGGCACGGGAAGCCAGGGCAAAAATGAACTATTGGGATTTCATCAAGATAAAAAGCTTTTGCACAGCAAAAGAAACAGTCCACAAAACCAAAAGACAACCGACAGAATGGGAGAAAATATTTGCAAATGACATATCAGATAAAGGGCTAGTATCCAAAATCTATAAAGAACTTATCAAACTCAACACCCAAAGAACAAATAATCCAATCAAGAAATGGGCAGAAGACATGAACAGACATTTCTCCAAAGAAGACATCCAAATGGCCAACAGGCACATGAAAAAGTGCTCAACATCGCTCGGCATCAGGGAAATCCAAATCAAAACCTCAATGAGATACCACCTCACACCCGTCAGAATGGCTAAAATTAACAAGTCAGGGAACGACAGATGTTGGCGGGGATGTGGAGAAAGGGGAACCCTCCTACACTGTTGGTGGGAATGCAAGCTGGTGCAACCACTCTGGAAAACAGTATGGAGGTTCCTCAAACAGTTGAAATTAGAGCTACCGTTCGATCCAGCAATTGCACTACTGGGTATTTACCACAAAGATACAAACGTAGGGACCCGAAGGGGTACGTGTACCCCAATGTTTATAGCAGCAATGTCCACCATAGCCAAACTGTGGAAAGAGCCAAGATGCCCATCGACAGATGAATGGATAAAGAAGAGGTGGTATATATACACAATGGAATATTATGCAGCCATCAAAAGGAATGAGATCTTGCCATTTGCAACGACGTGGATGGAACTGGAGGGTGTTATGCTGAGTGAAATAAGTCAATCAGAGAAAGACATGTATCACATGACCCCACTGATATGAGGAATTCTTAATCTCAGGAAAGAAACTGAGTGTTACTGGAGTGGTTGGGGGTGGGAGGGATGGGGTGGCTGGGTGATAGACATTGGGGAGTGTATGTGCTACGGTGAGCGCTGTGAATTGTGCAAGACTGTTGAATCACAGTTCTGTACTTCTGAAACAAATATCGCAACATATTTTAAGAAAAAAGAAAAAGAAGAAGTTAACAGGAGAGGAAGAAAAGGGGAGTATGTCAGAGGGGGAGAGGAACCATGAGAGATGATGGACTCTGAAAAACAAACTGAGGGTTCTAGAGGGGAGGGGGGTAGGGGGATGGGTTAGCCTGGTGATGGGTATTGAGGAAGGCACGTTCTGCATGGAGCACTGGGTGTTATGAACAAACAATGAATCATGGAACACTGCACCAAAAACTAATGATGTAATATATGGTGATTAACATAACAATAAAAAAATTTAAAAAAAAAAGAAATGGAGCTGCATATTTATCAGTTAAAAAAGGAGAATAGTGGGGCGCCTGGGTGGCTCGGTCAGTTAAGCGTCTGCCTTCAGCTCAGGTCATGATCCCAGGGTCCTGGGATCAAGCCCCGCATCCGGCTCCCTGCTCAGTAGGAAGCCTGCTTCTCCCTCTCCCACTCTCCCTGCTTGTGTTCCCTCTCTTACTGTGTCTCTCTCTGTCAAATAAATAAATAAAATCTTTAAAAAAGAAAAAGAAAAAAAAGAAAAAAGAAAAGGAGAATAGCACTGAAACAAATTTTAACAGGTCATATTGTAATGTTTATTCCCATTGCAAAATTATAATACTCTTACAGTTCTATATCCACTTAATGAATATTCACAGCTATTACCTTGAGACTTAACACTCACATAGAAATACACTGTTGCAGTCATAATAATCTGCATACCTATATATGCATAAAAATGAAAAACTTAGTTGGGTAAATGCAGTGCTTGTTATTAGTTTGCTAGGGCTAATGTAACAAAGAACTACAAACCGGGTGGTTTAAAAAATAGAAATTTAGTGTGTTGCTTTTCTAGAGGTTAGAAGTCTGAAATCAAGGTGTTCATTAAGTTGACTGCTTCTGAGGGCTGTGAGAAAAGTGTCTGTTCCAGGCTTCTCTCCTTGATTTATAGATGGCTGTCTTCTCTCTGTCTTCACAAAGTCTTTCCTCTGTTTCTGTGTCCAAATTTCCCCTTTAATTTAAGAAGACATGAATCATATTGGAATTAGGGCCTGCCCTAATGAACCATTTAAACTTGATTACTTCCATAAAAAAACATATTTACAAATGAGATCACATTCCAATATACTGGGGGTTAGAACTCCAACACATTTCTTCTTGAGGGACACAATCCAATGTGAGTCACTACATTTATCCCCTCTTCTTTTTTTTTTAATTTTTTTAAATTTTATTATGTTATGTTAGTCACCATACAATACATCATTAGTTTTTGATGTGGTGATCCACAATCCATTGTTTTTGTATAACACCCAGTGCTCCATGAAGTACGTGCCCTCCTTAGTACCCATCACCGGGCTAACGAATGCCCCCTCCCCCCTCCCCTCTGAAACCCTGTTTGTTTCTCAGAGTCCATAGTCTCTCATGGTTCATCTCTCCCTCTGATTCCCCACTTCACTTTCCCCTTCCTTCTCCTAATGTCCTCCATGCTATTTCTTATGTTCCACAAATAAGTGAAACTATATGATAATTGACTTTCTCTGCTTGACTTATTTCACTTAGCATCATCTCCTCCAATCCCATCCATGTTGATGTAAAAGTTGGGTATTCATCCTTTCTGATGACTAAGTAATATTCCATTGTCTATATAGACCACATCTTCTTTATCCATTCATCTGTTGAAGGGCATCTTGGCTCTTTCCACAGTTTGGCTTTTGCGGACATTGCTGCTATGAACATTGGGGTGCATATGGCCCTTCTTTTCACTACATCTGTGTCTTTGGGATAAATACCCAGGAGTGCAATTGCTGCCTTACCCCCTCTTCTAACTCTGTTGTTTCGGTGTGCCTTATTCTCCTTGCTGGGAAAATTTGCTGAACATTCAAGAATGGCGTCAGCCTGCAAAATTACCAGTAAACAAAAAAGATTTCCAACTCCTGGCATGCAGCTTAGCTGTAGGTAGGGTAACATGGATTCAATAAGCATTTTATTAAAACTTAAGGTTATTTTCAACAAAAGAAACAATAGTTTTGTAGGATAGAGAAAATTTTGAGCTCACATGACCTCTTGAGATCATTTCATTACATTGCACAAACCCTTCCCCAGATGTACTCATAGTGTGGTGGTAACTAGACTATGTGAGGCACTACCTTACTTATCTATAGTTCATTTGCACAAGATTTGTTTCCCTCTATCATTAATATATGAATGGGGTTCTCGAGTGGTGTATCACCAGAAATGATGCCTGATCAGTATAATCTCCTCTGGATCTTTTGCTCCTTCTATTGAAACCTTATCTTTGTTCTTGACTCATCTCATTCATGAGGTCTTAAGAGTGTGAATACTGAACTTTCCCCGTAAATATCTCCCATGAATTCAATAAGTTAACAAATTCTATTTCTACCAATTAAATCTATCTCTATTCTTCAACAAAAATGTATTTGTCTTTTGATTAATTACTCAATAAAATAAATAATCATAATAGAAACTAGAGGTGAATATATAAAATGAGACTCATATTTACTAAACATAATATATATTTCTATAAGAATTTTTCTCTAACTCATGGTAATTCTCTTGTCTGCATCTCCTCATTTATCTACATGACATATCTATTATTTTATTTTTGAGAACTCTTGTTTTATCTAACAAATTTGGAATTTGTGTTATTTAAAACACTTAGTATATAGTTTAAACAACTATGCATTTTGTAGATATAAGCTAGTACATAATATGATATGCCTAAAAAAGGCATAGAACATGCTCCTTATCCTTGAGTAAATTAACTTTAAGTATAGAAGTGTGGAGTTTACATATAAATGTAAAATATGCAACTTTTCCAAATGGCTGGCCCAGAGAGAAAGCAACAGGACAGTTCAGAGAGGAAGCCAGAACTTGTGCTGAGGAAGATCAAGAAGAGTTCCATGGCAAAAATAGGACTGATTAATCTCAATATGATAAGACTTGAGGAAGGAGAAATTTTAGAGTGTGGTGTTAGCAAAGGAGAAATGCAGATTTGTTGTTTAGCAAAGTTGTTGTGGTAAAGAGTTAATGTATAATAGATTTAGAAAGATTGTGGTGGAAATTCCTGTGGAATACCTTTTTTTAATTTTTAATTTTTTATTATGTTCAGTTAACCAACATATAGTACAACCCCTAGTTTTTGATGTAGTGTTCAACGATTCATTAGTTGCATATAACACCCCCTGCTCATCACAACATGTGCCCTCCTTAATACCCATCACCTGGCTACACCATCCCCCCCCACCCTCCCTTCTGTAAACCTCAGTTTGTTTACTGTGGAATACTTTGAATATCAAGTGAATTTAGATTATTTTCTTACTAGCAAGGGACATCTTTGAGCAAAGTTTATAAGAAGAAATTTTGAGGACCTTTTCTATTATTAATCTGTAGAAGATACTTGAGGGGCAACAAACTATTGACAGGAGGTGATAACACACAGGGAGAAAGAAAAGGAAATATACATAAGAGAGCCAAAAGGAAAAAAAATATATAAATATATGTGTGTGTGTGTGTGTGTTTGTGTGTGTGTGTGTGTGTAAACTTGATGGTTGACTAATTTTGCTTTGAGGTTATAAAGTAGAAAATATAAGAATTGATGAGTTCCACTTTCAACCTGTCAGATGTTGAATAAAAATCAAAACTAAGGATATATGTTTGGGAATAAATCACAGGCAGTTGGCAAATGAAGTCAGAAGTTTATTTAACAAATATTTATACCTATCAAATGCCAAACTTGGAGATAAAGTAGGAAATAAGATAGACATGATTTCTGCTGTTTAGTTTAGTGAGGAAGACAGACACATACAAAAATTAAATGAGTATTTGAGAGAATATATAGAGAAAAAGGCACTAGGCCAATTACCCTGTGACAATATAGTAAAAGTTCAGTATCAAGGTAACTATGTGAAGGGATTCTTGGTGATCAAAATGATCAACTGGGAAAACAACAACAACAAAAATCTTTGAATTTCCTGAAAATATCATTCTGGGTTGTTTTTAGTTTAGTTTTGTTTTTTATTTCTATGCTAAGAAGTAGAATTTTTCGTTAACATGAAGAATGGGGAAAAGAAAAGAGAAGCTAAAATTCCTCATTAGAGATCACAACATTCCCAAAGACAATGAAGTCTTTCTCACTGAGCTTATTTTAACAGTCTCTCTTCTGTCCCACATTTTATGAGGAAGCAGAGTGGAATGATACAGGGTACAAAAACTCTGCCTTGATTTTCTACAGTGTAAATAATGTACCATTTTTATCTATTTTTCTGAGATGGAGAAACTTCCTTCTAGTCAAGTAGACATTTCAACACTGGTGGAGAACCCTTTCTATGAGATTGCTTGAAAAATTTGGCTTCTGCTTATCTTCCTCTTGAGCTGATTCATTAGTTGCAGAAGGCTGGCTGGGGATGCCAGAATAAGGTACCCTAATCCTCCTGGGTTGACCACTCATTCCAGGGGGTGAGGAGGGGCAGTTTGTCCTAGAAAACTGGGGTAGATGATGGGTAGTGACTGGATCCTTAGCCCACTTGTGCTCAGGCAACATTTGAAGGGGACCAAGTTAGTCATTGGCCTTACCCTTACGATTTAAACCTAATTAACATGAAGTATAATAATGACTATGCAAAACATTAAATGTACTATACTAATTTGTGGTAAGTTGCATTAGATCACAACATTCTATTTCAGAAGGGGACATGAACTTTCTATGCTGGTCTTCATTTGCTTCCATAGGAAGCAATTGGCTAACACTTTTAAAATTTAGAGAAATTGTGTTTTTTTAATCATTTCTTAAAAGTCAGTCTTTTTTTTTTTTCTTAAAAGTCCATCTTAAATCCTGTCATAATTGGGAAGATTTTTTTTCTCCCTAATTTTAAAGTAGTATAACCCTTGTGGAGTTTCCTTATTTGTTATCTATTTTTATTGATTTCTGAATGTTTTGTAAATCTGTCATTGTAAGATTTTGGATTTTAAACTTTTGTCAGAGTGTCTGCTTATAAATCAAATAACACACCATTAAATACACTGTAAACTTTCAATAAGTTTTTGTTATGTGATTGAGACATTGGAAATGGCCACCTAAAGACTGGGAGAAACATTTGCACATAGGACTTGGTCTGGTGTAAGCATATTAACATTGATATTTGGCAGGGAAGGGATCCATTAAATATGAGATTAAAATTGCTTTCTATATAATTAGCATAACCCCTCTTTCTTTACTATAAAATATGTAATGGGATAACATCTGTGCCTTTTATTTATTTATTTATTTTTAAAGATTTTATTTATTTGAGAGAGAGAGAGAGAGAAACAGCATGAGAAGGGAGAGGGTCAGAGGGAGAAGCAGGTTCCCCACTGAGCCGGGAGCCCGATGTGGGACTCGATCCCAGGACTCCAATATCATGACCTGAGCCGAAGGCAGTCGCTTAACTAACTGAGCCACCCAGGCGCCCAACATCTGTGCCTTTTAGGACAAAACACTGTATTTGGAAATAACATGAAAACAATCTCAGCAGCTCTTTCTGCCCATGAGTCCTGTCCTTATGCTTTGACAAAACACCTTTTTGGGGCGTCTGGGTGGCTCTTGGTTTCGGCTTAGGTCATGATCTCAGGTCGAGAGATCCAGCCCAACTCTGCTCAGCATGGAGTTTCCCTCTCCTGTCCCTCTCCTCATTCATGTGCACACACACACTCTCCCTCTAAAATAAATAAGTAATAACGTCTTAAAAAAAAAACAAAACACTTTTTGCACAGTAAATAAACAATCTCAAATTTAAATGTTACTTAACAGGCAACTGACATCTTTAAAGCATGTTTAGTTTGTGTTATCTTACAATATGTAAAATAATAAATCAATGACAGGTCAAAATCCATTTCTTACATGGGTAATAAAATGTTAAAAACCTCTCAGAAAACTGTTCTTTTCTAAAGTTACATGTTGATATGAAATCTATAAAAGGTGGAAACATTTTTTAAAAATCAACTCAGTAAAATGATTATAGCGGATTACTATGGTTATCTGAAAAAAATCCAATTCTCGATGCTTCCAGAACGTAGATATGTATGTATAAAAATCTCAAAATGACCAATTGAGATTTAAGGATATTTATTTAGACATAGTCTATATTAGGAGGATATAGTGTTCTCCTGCTTTGAAAATAGTTATCCAGGCACCTGGGTGGCTCAGATGGTTAAGCGTCTGCCTTCGGCTCAGGTCATGATCCCAGAGTCCTGGGATCGAGTCCTGCATCGGGCTCCCTGCTCCTTGGGAGCCTGCTTCTCCCTCTGACTCTCTCTCTCTCTCTCTCATGAATAAATAAATTAAATCTTAAAAATAAAAGAAAATAATTATCCATCTATCCTCAGCTTTTCAGAAATAGATTGAGTATAACTATGACTCATAATTTTAATTTTCTTAAATGTTACCTCTCATAACTTAATTGTATTCAGTTTCCCTAATCTTATTTGATTAATAAAAGACACTATTAAAGGCATATATATCACAGGCATCATTTTGAGTTTTATAGCATTTTAAAAATTGACTTTAACTAACATTTATCATGGGTAAAAATGAAATATATCATTGCTTGTCAGTAAAAATGTGTTTCATGTATATTAAAATAGGAATTGTTCCCTAATGTGAAAGTCTTAAAGTTCTACAGTAATATTTGTAATATTTTATGATCACATATAATGTGATGATGTGAAGTATCACCTAGACATGTCCTTTCTTGTTCCCTGAGATTACCAACTGTCTCTTTCCATCTGAGTGCTAAAGAAGTAGTGCTGGACTTTCAGCCCACACCTGAGGAAACGAAAAAAAATAAAAAAAAGAACTATATTTTGGATTTTAAATTTTTAAAAAGTGCCTTTCCAAAGGGCACAACTTTCTAACCTTCCACTAAGGTATTAAAGAAGCAAAAAGGATCTCTCTCTCTCTCTCTCACACATATACTTTATGAAAAGGGCTTGCAGAATAGAAGTAGCATAGATAGCTTTAGAGAGCAATAATTGGAGAGTCTAAAACTGTGCTTCTTGGCATAGCTCCCACAGTAGCCAAGGATATCTGGAAATAAGGGAAACTGGCATCATAATCCCTGCATGGATTCTTGCCACCAGAGGAATCTCCAGACACATCTTAATGGTCAGAATTATAGGTAAATACCCAAAAGAGACAGCAGGTTGTCATAACATGGAGAAAGACATCAAGGAGAACTTCCTTTCAAACTTGAAAGTGTATGTAAGTCAAAGAGATCTTGTTAAAAATGCAGATTCTGAGTCAGTAGATTGGGGATAAGATTCTGCATTTCCCGTAAGTTTCAGGTGGTACTAATGGGGTTGGGCCAGGACCTACACTTTGAACAGCAAGGTTTTAAAAGGCTAAAGAGCCTCTTCAAGGATGCAATGCCCCACACTGAAGTTCAATATTTATTGATTTTACTGATGAAAAACACAATGCCGTCTGCAATATATATATATATATATATATATATATATATATATATATATACACACATACACACAGTGTAGTAGTACACATTTGGAAGAAAAAGAATTCAATGAAGCTTTAGAAATTGATATCCATAGCATCATGAACACAGTGTTACTAGTTATCATTTATTTAGAAGACAATTTTGGAGAAAAACATTGGTATTTCATACATCTATTTACTCTATAGTTTATCATATGCTCCTGATTCATGTTGTATGTTTAATTTTGCCCTTCTATAGATTGCCTTTTAAAATTACACTCTACCTATTATTTTCACTAATGTTTTAAGTTAATACTTGTTTGAAAGAGATGTTTGAGAGGTTTATATTATTTTCATGTTGAATTTACTTATTTTAAAACAAAGAATGAGTCACATATGTGAGAAAATCATTGATACTGAGGAAATGTCCACAAATATTTTTACTTAAATGAATGTCCTGTGACTTGATAAGAATGGTAATGGAAATAGTCTACTTTATCAGTTATGTGTCTTATCAAAAATCAACTGGATAATCACACCAAAGTCTTTTTAAATAAGATGAAAGCACCACCTTTTACACTGTTATGCTGAGTTTAAATGTTACCACTTACAGAGTTGTACTGATCTAAAATGCTACCATTAACAGCGGTATGGCAAGCCAACGTTAACCACCTACAGTTTTGTGCTGGGCAAAATTGATGCACCTATTGCGTTCTAACTAAAGCACTTCTTTTCACAGTTGCATTCCAAGTTAAGACAGGCCAAGGTGAACCTCATACCCCACTATATCCTGTTATAAGGTGAGCGGATCACTACAGTTAACCTTTACCTGTTCCTAAAGTGTACTGCTCTTCTTAACAGTGCACAGGTGATGAACAACAATATGAATTGAGCTTAGATAAGGAGCTAAATACAAAAAACAGAGGAAGGCTACCTTCTGAGTGCAAACTTTATCTGGATATCAGCAACATCCCCAGACAGGTAGAGTTTTAAAGCCTCACTTGTCCGCATTAGCTGGAGCTTTTCATACTACCACATTTAATAGAAAAATCTACCCACCAAAGCACTCCACTCAGGAAAGCTATTACCAATCAAACACTTGTAGCAAATAAAATAAACACTACTTCCACAGTGATAGAGCAGTGAACAAGGGTAGATCATATAAGTTTGAGACTAAAATGCTTCTTCACAATGAAGTTGTCTGCTGAATCCCATGAAAAGTATACTATGATACTGGATATCTTAGGCATAAAAAATAGACTATTCTAGGTAGATCAAAAATCCCAGCCTGTGTAGTAATTATAGTTATCAGATATTTCTATAGCAAACTCTAGTTATGGTCCATGAACATTCTGGAGAGAAAACTATTCTTAGTCACTCCACAATCTGTATGTAAAAGAGAAGATGCACTTCACCCTGTGAATGCCTGGCAAAAACATATATTAAGTTAACTAGCACACTCCAGTGATTGACCTTATCTTGGCCTGATACTGGGATAGGAGAAAGATTCTGGAAAACACTCAAATGTAGGGATGAACATAATCCAAATCATAGGGAACTGGTAAGAAGTTGCATATTCTGGTCCAGATCCTCTGTAAACATAGATAAGTTAGAAGAACACATGAAGTTGAAAACAACATATGAACAGTTTTATCTTGTGGGATTTTGTTTATGGGAAGAATGAAGCAACATAAAAATATGTTAAAACATTAATTTTTTGACCATATCTAAATAAGTCTCTATTTTCCTTCTGCTTCAAAAAGAATTAGTTTCTCCAACCACAGAAATACAACTATTTTCTATGATAAAGACAGTGCAGATAAAAGAAATAATATTTTGTTATATCATGCTTTTGTGGCCATGTGATGATATGTACTTTTAATAAAGGCAGTTAAAGGTTGAAATTGCACTGATGGGGGTCTCTAGTATGTGACAGAATCACTTAAAGAATAATAAAGAACTCACAGTCCATTTCATACTAGTAACAAGGGTTTACATTCAATTTTTATGTCTTATGTGTCTTGTTGGTATGTAGCAAAAAGCTGTCTTTTCATTATGTATCCTTTGGGCATTCTAACTATCAAGGGGATACTACAAGAGAAGATCAAAAATATTTATGCTCTTAATCCATAAATACCTAAAATATGCATTTAGGTTTCAGGGTTACCATGGAGGAGAAAGCACTGTCCCTGATACAAGAAAATCTAGTGCCAGAAGTCAGAGAGTTATCTAAATTAGTTGTAAAAGCCAAACTTGGTAGGAAAAAATATATATACATATTTACTCATTCGTTTTTAAGCTTATTTGTTGAATCTGTCAGATTCTAGTTGTTATCATTCTTATTACTCTTGTTTCCTTTTTCATCTCTCACACTAAACATGCAAACCACTGGGCAATGTTAACTATAACTTTAAAATACACCCAGGAACTGACTATCATAACCTCCTTTGTTACCATGCTGTTTTAAGCCACCATTTTCTTTCCTGGACTACTTCATTAGCCTCCTTACTATTCCCTACTTACCTCCTACTAAAGTTCCTTTTAAAACATAAGTTTAATTGTGTTCCTTTGTCAGAATCCTGCAATGAATCCATGTTTCAGAGTAAAAACTGAAATCCTTACAGTGACTTAAATGTCCTACACAATTAGGCTTGGACACAGTCCTCCTTGCTTTCTCATCTTGTGTTTTAGCTGGCTAGGCCAGATGGCCAAGATTCTCTAGAGGATTCGCCAGGCCCTAAGAGACTGCAAAGCCACTAGCCACTAGGCAAAGGGAATGTAGGCCCCTGATGCCTTCTTACCCTTTTATAAACTACCATCAATAACATTGATGGATGGTAACCTGAATGAAAAATAAACTTTATATGGCTAAGTTATCGGGATATTTCATGGTTGTTTTGGTAGAGTACTATGAATACAATGATATATCATGGGAACAAGGTATTTTGAAAGTATCTGATTTATGATAAATGAATTGTGTGTGCTACATATTTAGTGGGCTTAAAAAAGGGAATACATAACTGGAGTGGATTGATTTCCCTTTACATTTCAAAACTTAAACTTCAATAAACTTGAGTTTATTTTCAAACATATTTATACAGTATGTTTTTCCCACTCTGCAAAATGACTATTGTGAATAATTTTTCAATCTCCTTAAATTGCCCATGAACTTTTTCTTTACACTGAGTTTCTACTTCATTGGCTGTCTCTACTTGTAATTAATTAGAAGGAATTACATCTCCCACCACCACATCTGCAAACCCATTTTATTCTACTAAGATTCTGGTCTCATTCCTTTTACAAGTCCTTGATCTTAATTTTCTTTGATCTTTCATTATTCCACTATATTGAGTTATTTTTAAAGATTTTTATTTATTTATTTTAGAGAGAAAGAGAGAGAGAGCAGTGAAGAGGCAGAGGGAGAGGGAGAGAATCTCAATCAGACTCCCTGCTGAGCACAGAGCCCACTGCAAGGCTTGATCCCCGGACCCTGAGATCGTGACCTGAGCTGAAACCAAGAGTCAGATGCTTACCAAACTGAGCCACCGAAGCACACCTTAAGTAATTTTTAAGTGTCAAAATATGGGTATTTCTGTTTGTGTAATGGCTTATTTTAGGTATTCATCAGCAAGTTTTTGACCTTTCTATAATTTTCTTACTTTCCCTTTTCTTGCCTTTTTTTACCCTCCTCCTTGACATCTTTGTCTCAACCCAACCCCCCAGGCTCTCTTTATGCCCCATTGACTGAACTCCAATTACACTTGTCGTCCATCCTATCTCTCTTCGCTCTATCCCATACCAAATGAAGAGGTTTTTCTGAGTAATATGGAAAGAATATTTCTAAATAACATTTCACGTGGAGAGGGGAACTGGTAAATCATAAGTGGAGCTCCCTTCCTGCTAGGATTAACTAGAGTTCAAATGAATTTGGTAGCCAGTGAGGAGTTCCTTAGCAGAGGAGATCTATTAAACTCCTCTTGGGAGCCCCAGCCAGGGCAGGAAGACATGAGACAACCTGGAGAAGTTACATCAGAGGCAATATCTCAGAGTGATTCCCTAAGCTTAGTGGACTGAAATCAAAGGAAGCACAGAAACATTAGAACTTCATAATTTACACTAGAATGCTAAGATATTCTTTGTATTTATAGTTTTATTAGTTTCTGTCTTACTTGATCTTTTATAATATGCTTGTGATGTTTTTATTGGAAATATAGTAAGTATTTTTATTTATTTGTTATTATTTTTTGAGAGAGAGAGAGAGAAATGGGGGGCCAGGGACAAAAGGAGAGAGAAAATCTTAAGCAGTCTCCATGCTGACTTGGGGCTCGATCTCATGACCCTGAGATCATGACCTGAGCTGAAATCAAGAGGCAGATGCTTAACTGACTGAGCCACTCAGACACCCCAGTAAATATTTATTTTTATAGGCATTTTGAAAAATGAATTTTGACACCTTTTCTTAATGTATACCATACATTATATATACCATACAGTAGTATTCTTGGTTTTATGGTATTTTATAAAATTACTACTATGATATTTTACAGAATAGATTAGTAATGAGACAATTAACACTAGCCTTCTTCTACAATCATCTCGAACCACTCTTCTCTTACCTCATTATACTCTTTTCATGTCTGCCTCTTTTTGTTTCTTACTCTAAACTCTTTCTTGCCTCAGCCTTTGCATTTGCTTTTCCCTCTGGAATGTTCTTGCCCTGACTCTTTATATAGTGGCTATATTATGTCCTTTAGGTTTCATTTAAATGTCATCTCCCTAGTTTAAGCAGTGCTTCCCAGACCCCACCACTATCCTACCACTCTTTGAAATATGTTTATTTTTTTGTTTGTGTACTTATTCATTTTTTTTTTTTTTTACTTCTGGCACTAGAACAAAAATATGAGGAATATAGAGATCTAGCCTTCGTTGCTCACTATCATATCCTCTAAATATTAGAGTGGCATCTGGCCCATAGTATTATTATAATAAATATTTCTGAATAAAATAATGAAACATGTAGGCATTCATTCATTCAACATTATACTTTATGTGACCTTTCCATCCCAAGCAATTTTCTCAGTGTGGTGTGAAAAATATAGATAAAATCTAAGTTCCTGTAGATTTTATAAGTTAGTAGGGGTGGGGGAGACAAGATTTGAAACAAGTAAACAAGTCAGTTGGAAATAAATGCAATGGAAACATTTAGGCTGTAAGCAATAAAGAGTGATGAGGCAGGCCATATCATTTTAGATAAGAAGGTCAAGCAAAGCCTGGTGGATGAGATGACACTCAATTCCATGTCAGTATTACATATTTAGATTACAGAAAAGGAATCAAGCAACCTAAGCTTGGCATATATATAAAATTTGCAATAATATAGGCAAAAAATTGGCATATACCTAAATAGTGTGTTTGCCATTGCTCAGTGGTCCTGACAATCACCTACTGACAATGGCAAGCAAACTGGTCAGTGGCAATTTTGGATACTCCCATTTCATCTCCATGATCTGGATTCTGAATAGGTAACTCAAACATTAAGGTTGAAAGCATTTGAATAAAAAAACACTGAGTTTCAAATTATCTGTATTTTATCCCATATACTTATGTTTTTTTTCTCCATTTCAAAAGAGATTATATCCCTTATTACATGCATGCCCTCCCTCTTGTTTCTTTCCAGCTTTTGCAGAACTATTCCTCTTTAGTCTAATTTTTCTTCATCTGTCTCTTTCCTCTCTTTTTCCCTTGCTCTTGCTTTAAACTTTCTCACTTTCTCCAAAAGTCCCTTTACTGATTTCACACATGCCTGGTTTTTCTAGTTTGGGAAACAAATAAACCAAATCCTCAAATGAATGTGATGAGCATCTTAATATTACTCCATTTTTTTTCACTAACATATATCTACAACACACAATTTGTACCTAGGTTGAAAATTACTTTCCGAATTTCATTCAATAACATTTATTTGACACATTTCAATTATGTCAGGCACTGTGTTACATACTCTGAGAAATGCTGTCCTATCTTAACCTCACCATTTTGTGAATAAATTGTTATTATTTCCATTTTGAAGTTGAGGAAATTCAAGGTGGTTTAAAGTCTTTTACAAAGTCATACAGCTGGTAAGCAGCAATGGCAAGGTTTAAACCCAGGTTTCCTCATACTAAATCTCTTCTTCTTTTATTACTCTGAGGTCTTTCATATTTTTTTCACTTCTGTATCCAGCAGTCTTCTCTCTTTTATTTAATTTTTTTTGTTGGTATTAATGAAAGCTTTGAAAATTGTGCTTCATGTAACTTCTTTTTATACTTTTCTTGACTTATATGGTCTTTTTTTTTTTCCTACGTTTCCCCCCCACTTCCTTCACTGGATTCCCTTCCATTTAAGTATAGACCTGTATGTCTTTGCTCATGATATTTTCCTTCATATAGATGATCCTTCGTCCTCCACACTTCAAATTTATCTTTCAAGGAGTATCACAATGAGTCTCTCCTTAATCATTTTTTTCTATAAAACTCTGGTTCTTGACCACTTATATAGTGTGTGAATTCTTAGTATATGATTCATCTTGTACTATTCACCTTGACTTCCTGTTCATTAATATTCCTCTACCCCCAGAATATTTTAAGAATATTATGAGGACAAGAAGTAGCAAGATGGCAGAGGAATAGGAGACCTGGATTTTGTCTGGTGCCTGGAATTCAGCTGGATAGGGATCAAACCATTCAGAACACCAACGAACTCAACAGGAAATCAAAGAAAAGAATAGCAGCAACTCTCTGAACAGAAAAGTGACCACTTTCTGGAAGGTAGGACGTGTGAAGTGAATCCGAGGTGATATTCGGGCGGATAGACAGCGGGGAAGGGGGCCTCCAGCGGCCACTTCTGGCAAGTGATAGAACCGTGGAGCACAAAATCAGAACTTTCAGAAGTCAGCTCTGCTGAGGGACATTGCTCCAGTGGCTAAGCGGGAGGTGAAACCCTCGCTGGGACAGGGTGGTCTCAGGACCCTCAGGGTCACAGAAAGACCGAGGATGCCTGAGTATGACAGAGCTCCCAGGTACCAGAGCAGGGAAGCCGGCTGCAGAGACAGAAATGAGGAGTGGGCTTTCAGCTCGGGGTTGCCATAAACCATGATCCACGGCACAGTCAGGCCATCTTCTCTGCACAAAATGACAAGACAGAAAAAAAAATGACATCAAAAAAAAAAAAAAAACAAAAAACAAGAGGCAGTACCAAGTGCCAGGGACCCAATAAATACGGACATTAGTAAGATGTCAGAAATAGAATTCAGAATGACGATTTTAAAGATACTGTCTGGGCTTGAAAAAACCATGGAAGATACTAGAGAAACCCTTTCTAGAGAAATAAAAGAACTAAAATCTAACCAAGTCAAAATCAAAGGCTATTAATGAGGTGCAATAAAAAATGGAGGCTCTAACTACTAAGATAAATGAGGCAGAAGGGAGAATTAGTGATATAGAAGACCAAATGATGGAAAATAAAGAAGCTGAGAAAAAGAGAGAGAAACAACTACTGGATCACGAGGGAAGAATACGAGAGATAAGTGATACTATAAGATAAAACAATATTAGAATAATTGGGATTCCAGAAGAAGAAGAAAGAGAGAGAGGGGCAGAAGGTATATTGGAGCAATTTGTAGCAGAGAACTTCCCTAATTTGGGGAAGAAAACAGGCATCAAAATCCGGGAGGCACAGAGGACCCTCCTCAAAATCAATAAAAATAGGTCAACACCCCGACATCTAATAGTAAAACTTATGAGCCTCAGAGACAAAGAGAAAATCCTGAAAGCAGCTCAGGAGAAGAGATCTGTAAACTACAATGGTAGAAACATTGGACTGGCAACAAATCTATCCACAGAGACCTGGCAGGCCAGAAAGGACTGGGATGATAACTTCAGAGCACTAAATGAGAAAAATATGCAGCCAAGAATACTATATCCAGCTAGGCTGTCATTGAAAATAGAAGGAGAGATAAAAACTAAAGGAATTCACAAACACAAAACCAGCACTACAAGAAATATTGAAAGAGGTCCTCTAAGAAAAGAGAGAGCCTAAAAGTAACATAGACCAGAAAGGATCACAGACAATATACAGTAACAGTCATCTTATAGGCAATACAATGCCACTAAATTCATATCTTTCAATAGTTACCCGGAATGTAAATGGGCTAAAGGTCCCAATCAAAAGACACAGGCTATCAGATTGCATAAGAAAACAAGACCCATTGATATGCTGTCTGCAAGAGACTCATTTTAGACCCAAAGACACGCCCAGATTGAAAGTGAAGGGGTGGAAAACCATTTACCATGCTAATGGACACCAAAAGAAAGCTGGGGTGGCAATCCCTATATTAGACAAATTAGATTTTAAAACAAAGTGTGTAAAAAAAGATGAGGAAGGACACTATATCCTACTTAAAGGATCTAGCCAACAAGAAGATCTAACAATTGTAAATATCTCCCTAACATGGGAGCAGCCAATTATATAAGGCAATTAATAACAAAAGCAAAGAAACACATTGACAACAATACAAGAATAGTGGGGACTTTCACACCTCCCTTACTGAAATGGACAGATCATCTAAGCAAAAGATCAACAAGGAAATAAAGACTTTAAATGATACATGGGACCAAATGGACTACACATTCCATCCCAAAGCAACAAATACACATTCTTCTCTAGTGCCTATGGAACAATCTCCAGAATAGATCACATCTCCGGTCACAAATCAGGTCTCAACCAGTACCAAAAGATTGGAATCATTCCCTGCATATTTTCAGACCACAATGCTTTGAAACTAGAACTCAATCACAAGAGGAAAGTCGGAAAGAACTCAAATACATGGAGGCTAAAGAGCATCCTACTAAAGAATGAATGGGTCAACCAGGAAATTAAAGAAGAATTAAACACATTCATGGAAACAAATGAAAATGAAAACACAACTGTTCAAAATCTTTGGGATGCAGCAAAGACAGTCCTAAGAGGAAAGTATATAGCAATTCAAGCCTTTCTCAAGAAACAAGAAAGGTCTCAAATACACCACCTCACCCTACAACTAAAGGAGCTGGAGAAAGAACAGCAAATAAAGCCTAAACCCAAGGAGAAGAGAAATAATAAAGATCAGAGCAGAAATCAATGAAATAGGAACCAAAAGAACAGTAGAACAGATCAACGAAGCTAGGAGCTGGTTCTTTGAAAGAATTAACAGGATTAATAAACCCCTGGCCAGACTTATCAAAAAGAAAAGAGAAATGACCCAAATAAATAAAATCATGAATGAAAGAGGAGAGATCATAACCAACACCAAACAAATACAAACAATTCTAAGAACATATTATGAGCAATCTATTTTGTCAGTAAATTAGATAACCTGGAAGAAATGGATGTATTCCTAGAGATGTATCAACTACCAAAACTTAACCAGGAAAAATAGAAAACCTGAACAGACCTATAACCAATAAGGAAATAGAAGCAGTCATTAAAATCTCCCAAAAAAGAAAAGCCCAGGGCCAGATGGCTTCCCGGAGGATTCTACCAAACATTTAAAGAAGAATTAATACCTATTTTCCTGAAACTGTTCCAAAAAATAGAAATGGAAGGAAAACTTCCAAACTCAATTTATGAGGCCACCATTACCTTGATCCCAAAACCAGACAAAGACCCCATTAAAAAGGAAAATTACAGACCAATATCCCTGATGAACATGGATGCAAAAATTCTCACCAAAATACTAGCCAATAGGATCCAACAGTACATTAAAAGGATTATTCACCACGACCAAGTGGGATTTATCCCTGAGCTGCAAGGTTGGTTCAACATCCGCAAATCAATCAGTGTGATACAATACATTAATAAAAGAAAGAACAAGAACCATATGATCCTCTCAATAGATACAGAAAAAGGATTTGACAAAGTATAGCATCCTTTCTTGATCAAAACTCTTCAGAGTATAGGGATAGAGGGTAATACCTCAATATCATAAAATCCATCTATGAAAAACCCAAAGCAAATAGCATTCTCAATGGGGAAAAGCTGAGAGTTTTTCCCCTAGGGTCAGGAACACGGCAGGGATGTCCACTATCACCACTGCTATTCAACATAGTATTAGAAGTCCTAGCCACAGCAATCAGACAACAAAAAGTAATAAAGGTCATCCGAATCGGCAAAGAAGAAGGCAAACTCTCACTGTTTGCAGATGGTATGATACTTTATGTGGAAAACCCAAAAGACTCCACCCCAAAACTGCTAGAATTCATATAGGAATTCAGTCAAGTGGCTGGATATAAAAATCAATGCACAGAAATCAGTGGCATTCCTATACACCAACAACAAGAGAGAAGAAAGAGAAATTAAAGAGTTGGTCCCATTTACAACTGCCCTAAACCATAAAATACCTAGGAATAAATCTAACCAAAAAGGCAAAGGACCTGTACTCAGAAAACTATAAAATACTCGTGAGAGAAATTGAGGAAGCCACAAAGAACTGGAAAAACATTTCATGCTCATGGATTGGCAGAACAAATATTGTGAAAATGTCAATGCTACCTAGAGCAATCTACACATTTAATGCAATCCCTATCAAAATACCATCCACTTTTTTCAAAGATGGAACAAATAATCCTAAAATTTTTATGGAACCAGAAAAGACCCCGAATAGCCAGAGGACTGTTGACAAAGAAAAGCAAAGCTGGTGGCATCACAATTCCAGATTTCAAGCTCTATTACAAAGCTGTCATCATCAAGACAGTATGGTATGGGCAGAGAAGCAGACACATAGATCAATGGAACATAATAGAGAGCCCAGAAATGGGCCCTCAACTCTATGGTGAACTCGTCTTCGACAAAACAGGAAAGAATGTCCAATGGCAAAAAGACAGTCTCTTCAACAAATGGTGTTGGGAAAATTGGACAGCCACATGCAGAAGAATGAAACTGGACCGTTTCCTTATACCACACACAAAAATAGACCCCTAATGGTTGAAAGATCTAAATGTGAGACATGAGTCCATCAAAATCCTAAAGGAGAACACAGGTAGCAACCTCTTCAACCTCAGCCACAGCAATTTCTTCCTAGAAACATGGCCAAAGGCAAGGGAAGCAAGGGCAAAAATGAACTATTGTGACTTCATCAAGATAAAAAGCTTTTGCACAGCAAAAGAAACAGTCAACAAAACCTAAAGACAACCAACAGAATGGGAGAAAATATTTGCAAATGACATATCAGATAAAGGGCTAGTATCCAAAATCTATAACGAACTTATCAAACTCAACAGCCAAAGAACAAATGATCCAATCAAAAAATGGGCAGAAGACATTACAGACGTTTTTCCAAAGAAGACGTCTAAATGGCCAACAAACACATGAAAAAGTGCTCAACATCGCTCGGCATCAGGGAAATCCAAATCAAAATCTCAATGAGATATCACCTCACACCAGTCAGAATGGTTAAAATTAACAAGTCAGGAAAAAACAGATGTTGGCAGGGATGCAGAGAAAGGGGAACCCTCCTACACTGTTCGTGGGAATGCAAGCTGGTGCAGCCACTCTGGAAAATAGTATGGAATTTCCTCAAAAAGTTGAAAATAGAGCTGCCCTATGACCCAGCAATTGCACTACTTGGTATTTACCCCAAAGATACAAATATAGTGATCCGAAGGGGTATGTGCACACGATGTTTCTAGCAGCAATGTCCACAATAGCCAAACTATGGAGAGAGCCAAGATGTCCATCGACAGATGAATGGATAAAGAAGGAGTGGTATATATATATATATACAATGGAATATTATGCAGCCATCAAAAGGAATGAAATCTTGCCATTTGCCACGACGTGGATGGAACTGGAGGGTATTTTGCTGAGTGAAATAAGTCAATCAGAAAAGACATGTATCATTTGATCTCACTGATATGAGGAATTCTTAATCTTAGGAAACAAACTGAGGGTTGCCTGAGTGGTGGGGGGTAGGAGAGATGGGGTGGCTGGGTGATAGACACTGGGGAGAGTATGTGCTATGGTGAGCGCTGTGAATTGTGCAAGACTGTTGAATCACAGACCTGTACCTCTGAAACAAATAATATATTATATGTTAAAAAAAAAGAAGAAGATAGCAGGAAAGGAAAAATGAAGCAGGGGAAGTCAGAGGGGGAGATGAACCATGAGAGACTATGGACTCTGAGAAACAAACTGAGTGTTCTAGAGGGGAGGGGGGCTCGGGGATGGGTTAGCCTGGTGATGGGTAATAAAGAGGGCACGCACTGAATGGAGCACTGGGTGTTATACGCAAACAATGAATCATGGAACTCTACATCAAAAACTAATGATGTAATCTATGGTGATTAACATAACATAATAAAATAATAAAATAAGAATATTATGAGGTTAGGAAGCTTGTTTTATATTTCTTTAAACACTGTTTACATTATTCCTAACCCAATGCAGGAGACATTTTATTGAGTCTGATAAGTAATAGCGATTAATATTTAAGTTGATATCTACATGGAAGTTATGGATATTTGAATATTTGAATTATTTTTCTACTCAAATGCATTTTCTTTAAATATATTAAAAATGATTTATTATTATAGATGTGATTTCCAAATATTTCTGAAAAGAAGAATTTGTGATTCCAATTAATATGTGAGGAATTCACTATAGACAACATATTACCAAATCACCTCTGATATACTTTTTATTACAAGATTTCTTCAAGACAATATGACTTTTTTTAATATTCTGAATATACATGGGCTTTATTTCAGATCCTTCTACTGAAGAAGTATTTTTTTCTGGTTTTAGTGGCTTAGAATTTTGAATATATGAATCCTGAATGATCAGGATGGAATTTATTGAATTCTAAGTTGAAATTAATCAAAAGACTTACATATGCACATTTAACACACTTCCAAATTATTGCACTTATGCGTCTTATTCATGGTGATTTCTTCTGAAATTGCAAAATCACAGGTGGTATGACTGTTTGGTTCATTCCATCCTGTTCTTCAATCAGACAGTGTATATAAAGCATTTCCTTCTACCAAAAAGGATATTCATTTAAAAGCTGCCCCTTCAAAGTCACTCCCTTAAATTAAGACATTTTGTGTTAACATTTTGCCCTACCACTGCTTTAGTTCACCAACATGTTTCATGTTCTGCCAATGCCTTTTTCTACCCTGCAATTCTGGCCCCAAACAACATAACTACCTATCAAGATACAAACAATATTGCTTTTTGATTTTCTAGGGAAAAAAGTCATACCCAAGTATACTTGAGGGAAAGCTATAATTACTTCATATAATTAATTACTTTTCCACAGCAGCAACTGTGACAATTATTCATTCTAAGAAAGTCTAATCACATTACAGAAACTTGTTCTGGTTACTTAGCTCTCAACACAATCAGGAAAATTGCTACAGTGTTGGTCTGTTTTGAGACCTGTTTCATTTTATCATATTGATGTCATTTTTACCATGCTAGATTCCTTAATTTTTGAAGCTAAACAGAGGTCAGTCACTAGCCCAGATGTCAACTGCTGGGTTTCTATAAGTCCTCTAGCTTTAGAAAATTTCTTTTCTCTCTAATATTTTAAATGAAATGGCTTAAAGGTCCAATTACAAAGGGTGGAAAGTTCACATACTACCTCTACCACCTGCTGTCTACAGTGTCTCTGAGAGCTCACTGGGGGTTTAATGTTCTTTTATTACATCTTACCCTAAAGTTCTAGTTCTCCAAATTCCCAATTTCACCCATGAATATTTTCTTTTCTTTTTCTTCATCTTAAAATAACAGAAACATGGAACACAGGATTTTTGCCTTAACTTCTACAAAATATCATTTACATAAAGTGATTTTATATAGTATACAATCTTTTTTTTAAAGTTTTTATTTTAATTCCAGTTAGTTCATATACAGTGCAATATTAGTTTCAGGTGTGCAATATAGTAGTTCAGCACTTCCATACATCACCCTGTGCTCATCACTAGAACACTTCTTAATCCCCATCGTCTATTTAACCTATCCCCTCACACCTCTCCCCTCTTATAGTGTATATATAGTCTTAAGCCATAGATTTTGGACTGACAGAGGACAAAGGATAGAAGTCTTGAGACTTTCTCACTGGCCAAGTAATTTCCTTAGGTTCTTGTTCTCTTGCTCTGTTGCTCCTTTCTGCTTCTTCCTTCTCTAAGCTGGCTACAAAAAGAAAAAGAAAATGACTCCTATTTTACTAAGCAGAATCATTCAACTCCTTGTCTCGCCTTGGCCTGTTTTGTTAAGAGGGAGTTCAGCTACCAGGTTTTAGATGGATCCTTATTTTTTTTTTTTTTAATTCCATCAACAGTTTTCCTTTAGCAAGATCTTGATCTCCAACTTAGTGATATTTCAAAAGAAATGAAGCGTATCATCTAATGGAACTACACATAAGATTATCCAAACTGATTACAGAGAAAGTGTCTTCTCATTTTTGTCCAAATGACATCAAATTCTTGTTTTACTCTCAGGTATCTTGTAACTGAATTTGAGTATTCTTCTTTCCAGGGCACTAGTACCCCAAACCTCATTCAATCTGCTATCAAACCTCTGTCTCTTTCATGGGAGACATTATTTCTTTCAGCCAGTTCCCCTTCTACATTATTTTTTTAAGTTTTTTTTTTTTTTTTTTTGTCAGAGAAAGAGACAGAGAGAGCACAAGCAGGGAGAGTGGCAGGCAAAGGAAGAAGCAGGCTCCCCACTGAGCAAGGAGCCTGATGTGGGACTTGATCCCAGGACCCTGGGATCATGACCTGATCTGAAAGCAGATGCCCAACCGACTGAGCCACCCAGGCGTCCCTCCCTTCTACATTATTCTAATTAAATTTTCAGAATGTATATTTTCTTCCAAATATGTTCATCCTCCTTATAATGTTAGCAAATGTGTTTCTTAGACCTGGCCTACACATATATCCTCTGTGGTTTAGAGAGAATAGGTTCCCCTATAGTTGCTTCACTCTAGTGTTAAAGAAACAACTTCAGGAGAGTTACCCATACTACAAAAGTTTTCTAGTTCTGAGACACTATTTCTCAATAGCCAATATAAACTTCTTGTTTGTGATACTACCTAGTTCTTAGTATATGGAATTAATAAATCATTAATTTGAACTCTGATTGAACTTCACTTGCCTAGAAAAAGTTAATTTGCAAATTACTAGACTCTTGATGATTCTTTGCCTAGGTGATGAAGATATACAATATTCCTGGAAAGACTTGCATATCTAGCACTTTATGTTGCCCTGAATTTGACTATTATACTTAATCTTGATTTTTTTCCCTACAACTGTATGCCTTGTTAAGCAGATTTCTTTGAATGGCTCTTCTCCCAAACTTTAAAAAAATTCAAGCAACATATGGGTAACCATTACTGTCAATCATGTACATTTTGTGAACATGTACTATATGTAGAAATATCCACCATGTAATGGAGATTCAAATAAATTATAGGACATAGTCTCTGCCCTCCAGTAGCTTACATTATAGTAGTACTATTAATAATAAGAATAAAAATAACTGACATTTTAGTAAGTGTACTAATTGCTTTATAAAAATTATCGCCATAAATCTATATAATATGATGAAGAAAGAACTATGTATATTACAGGCTACTGAATGTGATATAAAGAAAGGTACCAAGGTTGAAGTGGATTTGACATACTTAAAGAGAAAATAAATTATTATTATTTTTAAAGATTTTATTTATTTATTCGACAGAGAGAGACACAGCGAGAGAGGGAACACAAGCAGGGGAAGTAGGAGAGGAAGAAGCAGGCCTCCTGCTGAACAGGGAGCCCAATGCGGGGTTCGATCCCAGGACCCTGGGATCATGACCTGAGCCAAAGGCAGATGCTTAACGACTGAGCCACCCAGGTGCCCCATAAAGTGCTCTCATTAGAGTAGTTTTTATTTAGAGAAAGATTATACTTAGAGAGGTTACTTAGGTTCTTAGTCATTATGTTGAGAAGTTTATGATTTATCATCTCACTAATGGTTAATACTAATGTTTATTTTATATGTGACTGAGTTTAAGTGTTGATGATGATATAGCCAAGACTAACTTTAAGCGAGTTAATCAGTCAACAGATTTCATGTGTTGAAAGAGAAAAAGACTGATGGCACAGAGACCAGAAAGAAATTAGCAGATGAGATAAGAAGTGATTTGGAACTGGACTTAATTAAGCAAGTAGAAATAGAAAGGATGGGATAAATTATGTAAGACATCAAAATATAAGAAACTAACTTGCTATTTGATGGATTTCAGAGGGAGGAGGATGTGATGGAAGTAAATGATGAAGAATTTATTTTATAACCATATCTTCTCTTTGCCACTCTCATTCACCTGCTTCTCCTTGGAAACCTTAAATTCTAATAATTCACTTAATACATCATTGATTCAGGGATGCCTGGGTGGCTCAATGGTTTAAGCATCTGCCTTTGGCTCAGGTCATGATCCCAGGGTCCTGGGATTGAGTTCCACTCTGGCTCCCTGCTCATCTGGGAGTCTGCTTCTCTCTCTCCCTCTTCCTGCCACTCCCCCTGCTTGTGCTCTCTCTCTCTCTCTCTCTGACAAATAAATAAAATCTTTTAAAAAACACATCGATTCACATAGAATAAATCTAAATTCTTTATCATGGATTGCAAAGTTCTTCAGATATGATCTTCATGACCTCACACATGATTATTTCCCCAGACTTTACTCCTCCCAATTCAAAGAATAGATATGTTTGAGTGCCTACCATGCATTAAGCTTTGTAGCATAGTTGTTTTCAAAACTTTTGCTCTTAGGACTCACAATTTGAAAAAAAAAATAGTGAGGTTCTCAAATAATGTTTCTTTAGGTGAATTATACTATCTACATTTTTTACTATAGTAGAAATCAAAATTGCAAAATTAGAAAAATATATATGTATTATATTATTTTAAACAACTATAATAAGCCCACAATAAAATTCATTATTGCCAAGAAATACCATTGTTATTTTCCTTGAAGTGGCAGACCTACTTAGTTCATTTGTAAGAAAATATCTGCTAAGTATACAACCTCAAATAACAGTTTGTCTTTCATTCAACAGTGCTCCACGAAAAAGTGGGTAACTAGTTTATCTCACATTTCAAACAACTGCCCAATTGTTAACAAAAGTGCATTTTTTTTTCCTGAGGACACATTGTCCATCTGTATGCAGTAGAGGGACTTTATGCATACTTTCTATTTTGTCACACAAATTATTAAAAGGTATGTATTCAAGGGTCCTAAAATAAGTATCTTTTATGGTTTTATCAAAGACATTATTGAATGAGACTACATTTTAAATTTTATTTAATACTGTTTTGTGTCACTGTTTTGATTGAATCATGGCCCTGGCAGATTTGCCACCACTGTTTTTGCTCCATTAGCAAAAATATCAAGGCAGTGAAAAAGGCTCACAATGTGTTTTCATTATATTATAATGAAAATAATTTTGACTCTATGGACCCCTTTAAGTATATCTAAGATCCTAAAGTCTGCAGCCTATATTTTAAGAAGACCTGTACCAGAATAAAATAGTAATCAAGGCCAGTGTGACCAAAGCATGGCAAGCTAGCAAGTGGTGAAACTGTACTGTTTTCCACAGTTTGCCCTAGTTTGCCCTCACACCAATGGTGCATGAGGGTTCCTATTTCCCCAAACCCTTGGGAATATTTGTTGTTTCTTGTGTTTTTTATTTTAACCAGTTGACAGCTGTGAGTTCAGGTCTTTCTCCTCTTTGGTTAAGTTTATTCCTATAGGTACTTCATTATTTTTGGTTCAATTGTAAATGGGATAGTTTTCTTAGTTTCTCTTTCTGATGTTTCATTATTAGTGTATGAAAAATGCAACAGATTTCTGTACATTGATTTTGTATCCTATGACTTTAGTGAATTCATTTACCTGTTCTGGTAGGGTTTTTTTTTGGTGGAGTCTTTAGGGTTTTCTATATATGGTATCATATCATCTGCAAATAGTCAAGTTTTACTTCTTCCTTCCCAATTTAGATGCCTTTTATTTATTTATTTTGTTGTTGTTGTTGTCTGATTGCTGTGGTTAGGAGTTCCAATACTATGTTGAATAAAACTGGTGAAAGTGGCCATCCATGTCTTGTGCCTGACCTTAGGGGAAAAGCTCTCAGTTTTTCCCAATTGACTATGATGTTTGATGTGGGACTTATATGAAGTCCTTCATATAAGGACTTTATTACGTTGAGGTATGTTCCCTCTTAACCTACTTTGTTGAGGGTTTTTATCATGAAAGGATGTTGTACTTTGTCAAATGCTTTTTCTGCTTCTATTGAAATGATCATATGGTTTTTATTCTTTCTCTTATTGATGTGATGTATCACATTGATTGATTTGTGAATGTTGAACAACCCTTGCAATCTAGGAATAGGACTCTAGGACCTTGAGATCACGAGCTGAGCCAAAATCAAGGTCAGATGCTTAACCAACTGAGCCACCCTAGTGCCCCTAAATGTTTCTTAGAATTCATTTGTTAAGCCATCTAGTTCAGGACTTTTGTTTGTTGGGAGGTTTTTGTTTTGGGATTTTTTTTTATTACTGATTCAATTTCATTGGTGGTATTCAGTCTATTAAAATTTTCTATTTCTTCCTGCTTTAGTTTTGGTAGGCTATGTGTTTCTAAGAATTTATCCATTTCTACTAGGTTGTCCAGTTGGTTGGCATAAAAGTTTTCATAATATTGATTTAAAATTGTTTGTATTTCTGCGGGGTCAGTTGTTATCTCCCCTCTCTCCTTTGTGATTTTGTTTGAGTACTCTCTCTCTCTCTCTCTCTCTCTCCTCTTTTGGTGAGTCTGGCTAGAGGTTTATCAATTTTTTTGGTCTTTTCAAAGTATCAGCTCCCAGTTTCATTGATCTGTTTTTTTGTTTTTTTGTTTTTTGTCTAGTTTCTATTTGGTTTATTTATACTCTAATCTTTAGTATTTCCTTCTTTTTGCTCTTTTTGGGATTTGTTTGTTCTTCTTTTTCTAGCTCCTTTAGATATAAAGTTAGGTTTTTTTATCTGAGATTTTTCTTGCTTGTTGAATTAGGTCTGTATTGCTTTATACTTCCCTTTTAGAAAACTGCTTTTGCTTCATCCCAAAGATTTTGGACTGCTATGCTTTCTTTTTCATTTGTTTCCATGTACTTTTTGATTTCTTCTTTGATTTCTTGGCTGACCCATTCATTGTTCAGTAGCATTCTACTTAACCTTTATGTATTTGTGCTCTTTCCAGATTTTATCCTTGTAGTTAACTTCTAGTTTTATACAGTTGTGGTCAAAAAATATGCATGGTATGAGGTCAGTCTTCTTGAATTTGTTGAGGTTTGTTTTGTGGACTAAGACGTGATCTATCTGGGAATGTTCCCTTTGCATTTGAAAAGAATATGTATTCTGCTCTTTTAGGATGGAATGTGCTGATTATACCTGCTAAATCCATGTGATACAGTATGTCATTCAAAGACATTATTTCCATGTTGATTTTTTATTTGGATGATCTGCCCATTGATGTAAGTGTAGTTATAAAATCCCCTACTATTATTGTATTACTCTTGATTAGTTCCTTTATGTTTGTTATTAACTGTTTTGTATATTTCGCTGCTCCCATGTTGGGTGCGTAAATCTTACAATTATATCTTCTTGTTGGATA
Source organism: Zalophus californianus (assembly GCF_009762305.2). NCBI lineage: Eukaryota > Metazoa > Chordata > Mammalia > Carnivora > Otariidae > Zalophus > Zalophus californianus. Next base: position 33,262,414 of record NC_045605.1, read on the forward strand.
GCCTCCTTTATTATTATATAGTGTCCTTCATTGTCTCTTGTTACAGTTTTATTTTTTAAGTCTAGTTTATCCAATTGTAATTATTGTTACCCTGTCTTCTTTTGATATCCATTTGCATGATAGATATTTCTCCATTCCCTCACTTTCAATCTGCATGTTTGTAGGTCTAAAATGAATCTAACATAGGCAGCGCATAGATGGGTCTTGTTTTTTGTTGTTGATTTTTTTTTAACCCAGTCTGTCACCCTATGTTATTTGATTTAGTCCAGTTACATTCAAAGTAATTATTGATAGATATGTATTTATTGCCACTTTATTACTTGTTTTGTGTTTGTAGTTTTTCTCTGATCTTTTCTTCTCTTTCATGGTTTGCTGGTTTTCTTTAGTGATATACTTGGATACTTTTCTCTTTATTCTCTGCATATCTATTACTGGTTTTTGATTTGTGGTTACCATTCACTTAGGTATATGATGTCATAAATTACATTATTTTATTTTATGAATCCTTTGATTTACTTTTACAGAAATACTTAGTTTTTTTTTTAAGATTTATTTATTTATTTTGAGAGAGTGAGAATGAGAGAGAGAGAGAGTACATGAGAGGGGGGAGGGCTAGAGGGAGAAGCAGGCTCTTTGCTGAGCAGGGAGCCCGATGCGGGACTCGATCCCGGGACTCCAGGATCATGACCTGAGCTGAAGGCAGTCACTTAACCAACTGAGCCACCCAGGCGCCCCAGAAATACTTAGTTTTCATGCTTTCATTTATGGTCTTTCATTTCCATTCAAAGAGTGTCCTTTAATATTTCTTGTAGGGCTGTTTTATTGGTAGTGAACTCGTTTAGTTTTTATTTGTCTGGGATACTATCTCTCCTTCTATTTGGGATAGAATATTCTTAACTGCAGATTTGTTTTTCCTTTTAGCACTTTGAATATGTTGTGCCATTCCCTCTGGCCTGAAGTTTGCTGAATTTCCCTTATGTAACTTTCTTCTTTATCCTTGCTGCTTTTTCTTTTTCTTTATCACTACATTTTTGCCATTTTAATTAATATGTATCTTAGAGTGGACCTCCTTGGGTTTATTTTTTGGGGGGATTTCTCTGCCTTCTGGATCTGGATATCTGTTTCGTTACCCAGATTAGTGAAGTTTTCAGCTATTATTTCTTCAAATAAATGTTCTATCCTTTTTTTTTCTCTCTTCTTTTTCTGGTATTCCCTATAATGCACATGTTGCATTATATTTGATGGAGTCACTTAGTTCCCTAAGTCTATTCTTGTTTTGCATATTTGTTTTCCTCTCATTTGCTCAGTTTAATTTCCATTACTCTGTCTTCCAGGTCATTAATTCATCCCTCTGCTACCTCTAGCCTGCTATGTATTCCATCTAGTGTATTTTTAATTTCATTTATTGTCTTCTCCATCTCTGATTGGTTATTTTTATCTCATTTTAAGGGTCTCACTGATGTTCTCCACTTTTTTTTTTTCTCAAGGCTGGTGAGTATCTTTTTGATCATTATTTGAAATTCTCTATCAGGCATATTACTTATCTTCATTTTGCCCAGGTCTTTTCCTGTGGTTTTATCCTATTCTTTCATTTGGGACATATTCTTCTCTCTCCTCATTTCATCTAACTCTCTGCATCTATTTTTCTGTGTTAGGAAAGTCAGCTATATCTCCTGCTCTTGAAAGTAGTGGCCTTATGAAGAAGAGGTCCTGTAGTGTCCCGCAGTGCAGTGTTTCCTGTTCCCTAGGTCGTGGTGCTTCTGGGAATGTCTCCTATGTGTGTTGTGTGCACTTTGCTGTTGTGTCCTGGATGTTTTTTCCTTTTGTCCTGTTGTCTATAGAGGTTCTTTTTGACAGCTGTGGGCAGTGTTTGGGGCCCAGTAAGGGTGGGGCATGTTCTAACAAAGTGCCTCCTGGTCTACTTGTGAAATGAGACCAGCTACCCCTGCCACCAGCTCCCCCTCCCCCAGAACAGAAGGCTTGCAATATGTGTGGGTCAGGAGATGCATTATTGGAGGGGGTTTGTGCTGGTCTTCTGTGGAAAGGGCCCTGCAGGAAGGAAACTGAAGCAAGTATGACTGGGAATGGCAGATCTGCCAAAATGCAGGGTGGAGGGGGCCTTGGTGGGAATATCAGAGCACTGCTCGTTCCCCACAGGTAGCCCCTTTTTTATGCTGGGGGGGTAGGGGAGAGAAATAGTGCCTACCAGCTCTTTTGTTCCTGAAGAGGTCTTCTTGTGATCCATGCCTTCCTGGGACAAGCTCTGAGATGACTAAATAACTCACTCCCACATGTTTCAAGCATTTTTTCAAACTGCTGGTTCTATGCAGTATCTGCACAGGCTGCTTGCTGTGCTGTCTCTTTAATGGCAAGGATTCAGTTTCCTCATGCCCTCCTTACTCTCCCAGAACTGAGCCCAGTGATTTTTTAAATTCTAGGCTTTAAGCCCTGCTGGTCCTAAAAACTGATGAAGTTTGAACTCTCACTTTTAAAGCCAAATGTTATGGGGATTTGTCTTCCCTGTGCAGCATCCCTGGTGTGATAGTTTCTTACCCTTCTCTGTACCTTCAGCTTTTCCTGACTGTGGACAGCCATGGTCTATCGCACTCCAAACTGTGTCTTCACCCTTCCTACCTTCTTCAGTGTGACCTCTTCTTTACCTTTAGCTGTGGAGTTTGTTCTGCCTGTCTTCTGGTCATTTTCTGAGCTATTTATGCTGATACATTATATAGTTGTATCCATGAAACCAGGTGAACTTAGAATCCTCTTACTCTGCCATCTTCCCCCCAATATCCATCTGAAGGACTGCCCAAACTTGTTTTGAATATATGTCAATGGTAATTATCATGTGTTACCAAACCCTGTTTTGAATATATGTCTCTGGTAATTATCGTGTGATATTCTCATGGGCTGTTAAACTTTCTAATTTTGTTCTATTTTATTTACCCCTTTCTTAGATCATAAATATCTAATATCATAGATATTTCTATGTTCTCTCTCAAAAGAGAAAGAGAAATATCTGTCACTCACATTTTAATTAAATGAAAATCATAATATCGGTAACAAACTGCTATATTGACATAAGTTACAGCAAAATGCTTAGTAGAAACAACATGTCATAACTTTTGCACATTAATCTAGTAAAAACATCTATTTTTTTCTGGATTCCATGCTTTCTCCAAACATTAAGATTAATCATTTGTAGATCCACAAGTCATATACTCACAATTTATTTTCCTAAATGCAAAGAGTCCGTTTAGAGCATACAGTTATGGAATATGAGTGCTTAAGGGAAAGGGAGGGGAATTGGGCAAGAATCTTTGTAATGTGACAAAAAATATAAGAAGGCAGAGCTAGAGCTCTCAGTGCAGTATGCTAGTGCATTTCTCTCTGCTTTAATGCCCTTTTCTTATCTTCCCACCTATTCAAACACAATCAATACCTCACCACCCACTTAATTCAGTCTTCCTTCAAGTGTGAATTGCTTAATAAATGTGCCAGAAGAGAGTCCAAGAAAGATCTCTTATAAAACTATGATTAATATAAGGTATGTTCTATACAAAAGAGACTACTGGGCATTTTTTCTACCTCAGTGTAGTTCAAGATTTGTTAATCAGTCCAAATAAATGTAACCAGGCTTTGGAACCATCAGGGCAATCTGAGTCTGCCCTGCCCCCAAAGAAAGCAGCCACCTCTTCCCTGAAGCCAGATCCAAATATCTGTAACCTCTGACGATTGTGTGGGCTTGCATTTTTGTCTGGTTTATCCACACCATCCAGGATATTTCCTGACTTAGAGTAGCATTTGATACATTTTTATTAAAAGAATAATACCAATGAAAGGATACTGAGTGGTTTATATATCAATAAGGAGAGATCATCCAAGTATATATAATGAGTTTATGAAAGGCACTGAAAAGTTTTATTTTTCTCCAGTTACTGCCTTTAAACATCTCCTGCTAGATTTCCCTTCTGCCCTGGATGACATTCTCAGTAGGTTGCCAGCGTCTGTACAGTTCAAGTTATTAGAACAAGGTCATTTTTGGCAATTGGGACTAATTTTTAGAACTAGTATATCCAGCCCTGCCATGATCCAAACTTCAGTTTCTCATCATTTTTTTCTTTAGATTAGGTTTGCCTTTTTATTTTAATGATTCTTACTATTTTTATTGTAAAACCATCAAGACTTTCAAATGAATTTAAAAACTTTTTCAATATTATTTAATGAAAAAGTCTCATATTGTCATGTATAGGATATATCAACATTTACTACTCATCTTTCATATGTAATGAAAAACACCATTATTGTATGCTTGGAAAATCCTCAAAGCCCCTAATGAGTGTCCATCATAATTTAAAGGGTATTTTCTCCACTCAAAAAAAAAAAATCTATTGTAAGGTTACAATCATTATATACCAAAGCAATTCCTACTTACATGCTTTACATATTCCCATGAAAAAATAATTCAATTGTTCCTAATCCCTGATACAAGGCACTTCCAAGCACCTGCATATAAAACATCCGTGTAAACAGCAGTACAGTACATGAGTTAAATAACATGGGCTGAATAACTTTTACACAGCTTGAACTAGACTAATGGATATATAAAATCCATCATAGCCACAGCTAAAAAGCATGTTAAGATTCACAAGACTTTGTTTCTCTTATTATACAGAGAACAGGCCATATAATCTCTTTGGAAAAAAAAAAACATAAATATTTTCATATTGAAAAACAGCATGCTCACTGGATATGTATGAAATCAGGATATTCAGAAGTGACCAGGAGTAATTGCAAATGGCATTTGTGAATACCCAGCTTTACTATCCACCAGGCCTAGTAGTCTTTACCTTATGGTTAAGGAAACTGTGCTAGGGGAAAAGGAATATTTTTTTCTTCCTTTTCCTATTCTTGGTGAATCCTTTGATGTTGTTGAAAAGATAAAGGTCAAAAATCCTAGTTGGCTTAATTGCCTGGCACTGTTGTAATTTTACAAGGCTATCTGCATAGCAGACTCCCAGATGTTTATTCTGTAGTGGGTTGAACATTATGGTTCTTTGGAGGCTCCTTAAAATCTATCACGCTTCCCCATTTCTACTCTCTGACTGATAGATTATGCTTATATCTCCCTCCCAGTTGTACCCCTAGGCGTCTACCCTCCCTCCCCCACCCCCTTCATATCTCCTGTTAAGTTGCATTGGCTAGAATCCATAAAGATGACCCAAGCATGGCTACTTCTGCAGGATTAACTTCTGTCCCACAGAAAGTTCATGAACCTTTGCTCTTCCAAATGCTGGACTTAGTATATTCTCTGTAACATTTAATTTCATTTGGCCTTCAAGTATAACTCTTATCTACCTCATGACTTTAAAATAGTAGGAGTTAATTTCTATGCCCTTATACTACCAGGTCATCCACCTTCAAAGTCAAGGGAAAGCATGCAAGGTTTTCCTGAGATTTTTCTAACACGTTCTGCTCTATTGTTTTCTCTATAATGGACATATGAATTTCTGTAGCTTAGAAAGCATTTAGCAGAGAAGTGAGAGGTGTATTTTTTTCCTGCAGACAGTCCAATTACCACAAGGGATTCCTCTGGACCATCTTCTTTTGGCTTGAGGAAAGTATCCTTTTTCTTTCCCCTTAGTAATGGGAAATGAAAACTCAGTCTACTTCCATCAGTTTTATATAGTCTGATGACTTATTTATGTATTTTTTTACTTTTACTGATTTTCTTTAAATTTCTAATTGATTATTTAGGGTGGACCATATTTGACATCTTAATTTAATTTAATTATTTAATTTAATTTAATTTAATTTAATAATTTAATTTAAATTCCAGTAGAGTTAACATACATTGGCATCTTTTAGTAAATAACACATGGGCATATGTAGCACCATTCTTTCAAATATAAGAATACTTAGTATTTATTGTTCTCAACTTTAAGGCTTTAGTAAAAGTTCTGAGATGATTGGAAAACTGTTAGAATATGGAAGATAATTTAAAATAATATGGTCTAAGCCACTGTGTTTCAGAGGAGACAATAACTTGCCCAAAGTCCTAAAATCCATGGCAAAGTTGAATTTAGTACACAAACACTATTTTTCTTTCTGAGGGGAATCATTTCTGGAAGCTTATTAGGAAACTATATTTAAAACAATGTTCTGATCAGACAGAATAACTTCACAGAAAGGAATCATCTAAATTTATGAAAAGGCCACTTTATATGATTATAAACCTGATGGTCTATTTTATTACTTTAAAAAATTAAATCTCCTTCAATAGAATCCAAAAGATATTAGGTTCTTGCCAATTTATGTTCAATAATGAAAAAACATATTCCAATGTATTACTTTTTCTTCCCAATTCACTGCATTATATTTAACAATAACAACTATTTTTTTCCTAAATTTAATATTCCATCATATTTTGTCATCTTTAATTTCAAACTAACCAACTTTTTGTCTTTACTTTTACTGATGGCTCCACTTTTCTCTCACATGATGGCTCAAAACAGCAAACATAAACATCTTTTACTCTCTCCTCTCTTATCCTTCTCATCCAATAAGTGTCAATTCCACCGGATGTGTTTATATTTTGTTTTTAACCTCCAGCCCATTCTTTCAATTTTCAGTTCTTCTGCCTGTAACTATTAACCTTTCTCTCATTTGGTAATCCTCCATTAGTAAACATCCTCTGTTATTTTTTTTTTTTAATTTAAAAGCCAACCTTTTTATTCCACTTTGAACAAGTTTGTGAATGTTGACAGAGAGAGAGAGAGAGACAGAGAGAGAGGGAACACAAGCGGGGGCAGTGGGAGAGGGAGAAGCAGGCTTCTGGCCGTGCAGGGAACCCGATGCGGGGCTCCATCCCAGGACCCTGGGATCATAACCTGAGCCGAAGGCAGTCGCTTAACCAACTGAGCCACCCAGGCGCCCCTCCTCTGTTATTTTTGTTTTAAGATTTTATTTTATTTTATTTCAGAGAGAGAGAGTGGGAGAGAGAGAGCACGAGAGGGGGGAGTGGAAGAGGGAGAAGCAGACTCCCCACTGAGCAGGGAGCCCGATGTGGGGCTCAATCCTAGGACCCTGGGATCATGACCTGAGCCAAAGGCAGATGCTTAACGACTGAGGCACCCAGGCGTCCCTAAACATCCTCTGTTATTAAATATATGATAAAAAATAAAATAGAAAATGCATAGCTATTTCTTAAAGTTCAGCTTACAGAATTATAGATCTAATAGGGGAAAACGTATCATCTGATTGAGCAAGCCATTTGATGCTAAAATTATCTTTACATAATGATCATTTAGATCATGCTTTAACTCTATAGAAAACAGACAGACTCTCTTGAGATAGAGTTAATTCTACCAACGAGCAACTCTGGCTTCTTAGAATGATCTTTTTAAATTAATTCTACCTCTCACTTTTTTGTATTTTGACTCATTTGTCCCTTTGGATATTTTAGAATAGATCTAAGTTGCTCACATATGACAAACTTTCAGTTATTTAAATATAACAGTTGCATACAGTATTACCTCGAATTCTGACTTTCGAGCCAAGATTCCTGCCAATTTGCCATGTGACAATTCTTTCTTGCTATGGGAAATAATAGGCTGATGTATCTCACTAAGACATCAGGATACTGAAAGTGATATTTCTATAGGATAGTTAAGAAAAAAAGGTTCTTTTTTTCAAAGTCTTTATATCTTGTTTTATTCCATGAACAATTATAGTTGCCAACCATTAAGCAATATACAGAAACTCGATCTCAATGTCCCAAATAAAGAAGACAATCTACAATTGAAAGTCACTACTGTCAATCAGGATATAAAAAAGCAGATAAAATCACCTTAAGAAGTATGAGCAGAATATATGCCCAGAGTTCAACTACAAAAAAAAAACTTTTGGCTTGACCCCCTAAGACATATGTATTTTGGAGTTCTGAATATATTTTACTCATTGGATTAAAAAAGCAATAATGAATTGATTCAGGGAAGACCTTGCAAGAAGAAGGAGGTTCCCCGAATCTTCCTTCAAAATTTCTTTAAACAGTAGCTCTAATATTTAATTCTCATTCCTTTATTTCCTTTTATCATTTTCATTATAATACCATTTCAAGTTTCTCCTTATCACTTTGCTTTCCCTCCAGTAAATACATTCTTATTTATCTATGTTTCTCTTATATGATTAAGCCTGGAGCTGAACATAATACCACAGTCATTGTTAGCATGATAGATGCAAAGTAGATCTAACCTCTTCCTTGTTCTTGACATTGTTAAATACAGCTGAAGATAATATTAGGTGTGTGTGTGTGTTTTGTTTTATTTTATTTTATTTTATTTTTTTGGTAGGCACATACCACTGCTGACTCATAATCAAATCAATAATTAGTCATTGAATACTTGTTGCCATCTTCTGTCTTGCAGATTTTTTTTTTTTTTTGAGAAAGGGAAACAGAGAGAGAAAGAGAGATGGGGGGCAGAGGGAGAGGGGGAGAGATTATCCCAAGCAGGCTCCATACCCAGAGCAGAGTCCAATGTGAGCATCAATCTCACAACCTGAAGATCATGACCGGAGCCAAAATCAAGGGTCGGATGCTTAACTGACAGAGCCACCCAGGCACCCCTTGTAGACTTTTGAAATAGCAACCTATTCTACCAGCTTATATTCTTGCCCGAAGTCTACAACCTATTTTCCATAAAGTATCCAGCATGATCTCTTAACATGTTATCAAGTTACATCTCTGCTTAAAACATGACCTGGCCATTGCCTTTTTACTAATTTCACTCCTTATGACTCTTCTTGTCATATACTCTCCTTTTCCGTATAGGTTCTTCCGTCTTCTATATTGGTTCTTCTTCAAACACAGTAAGTGCTTCCTCATGAGGGCTTTGACATTTGCCTTCCTCTGCTGCTGAAACACTTTCTCTCTGATATTCACATGGCTTGCTTTTCCACATTCATTAGTTGTTTCCTTAAAGACCTATTCAGAGTGATATTTCCTGCCATCTTATGTAAAGCAGCACCTGGCTACCCCATCACCATACACATCACTTATTATCCCTTTCCTCTACTTAATTTCTTTATGGAAATTATCCCCGCAGACCTTGTATTATTTTGTTTCTTACTAAATTATTTATCTTTTCTCCTAGAATGTGAGTTCCTCAAGGATGCAGGTTTTGTCTCTCTTGTTCACTGATATATCTTTAGTGACTAGAATGATATATAGCAAGCACTAAATTAATATTTGTTAAATTAGCAGATAAACAAATGATTTGAGCTAAAAAACACTTGGAATTTATTAAGCCAGTGGGACTGGCCTTTTATCTCTGCTCTCTATCTGTAATACAAAACATCTTTTACAAATTACTTGTGTTATGCCTACTTGGAACTTTTTAACCATAGCTATGATTGTTTTTTTTAAGACAGACTGAATCATAAATGAAACAAATGTTCCATCTTGAGTTCTACTGAATCCTTTAGAAAAAAGGCATCAAACATGCAAAAACCAGCCCATTCCTTCAGGGTTATGGATCCAGGGGCCAGGTTGAAACAGTTCTTGCTCAATTTAGGCATTAGACAAAAATAGCTCTAGGTCAGCAAAGTCATTATCAGTTAATGCTCTCTCTGAATTATTAGAGAAGAGCAAGTAGAGAGGCATACAAGTCATGTGTCCTCTTGGAGACCTTTAGGGCATCTTGAAACAAAATCCGCCAGACCTACATGCTGAGTGAAAATGTGTAGCATGAGACCTCAGATGCCTGATCAAAGACACTGGTGATTCAAAGATCTTACTTTTATTAATTTTTTTGCTTTTTTTCATACATTTTTCTTTTCTTTTCTTTTCTTTTCTTTTCTTTTCTTTTCTTTTTTCTTTCTTTCTTTCTTTCTTTATTCTTTCTTTTCTTTTCTTTCTTTCTTTCTTTCTTTCTTTCTTTCTTTCTTTCTTTCTTTCTTTCTTTCTCTCTCTCTCTCTCTCTCTTTCTTTCTTTCTTTCTTTCTTTCTTTCTTTCTTTCTTTCTTTCTTTCTTTCTTCTTTCTTCTTTCATTTTTAATGCCTATTTTCACAATATTCTGAACTAAACTAATTGCTACTTCTTTAACCCAGAACTACAGGGTATCCAAAAATACCTCAGTTTAGTTCATGGTATTAAAAGATATTAGGATGACCAGGTTAGAAAATCCAAAATTATTCATCATTTTTGGAGGTTTTCTTAACAAAAATTACTATAACCAGAAACATAGCCTATGCCTCTCTTCACAGAAGAATCAAACAAGTAATTAATCATTTCCTTTTTCCTTTCATTTATTTAAAAATAGGTACCCATACTTCTAGAAAATATTATTCTGGATCTTTTGTAAGAGACATCAAATAAAGCACACATCACCTCTGTTTTTGTAGAGTCCTGTTTTTTTTTATTTCAGCATATAAAAATTAAAAAGGCATATAAAAATTAAAAAAAACTAAAAGGGAAAAGATCATCACTTAAAATCATATTCATCCCTGATCTGACCCATTTGGATGATTCTGCCACACTCTAAATCTATAGGAGGGATGAGGTCATGCTGTAAGCACAGACACCATCATAAGGACATCATATGAAAACTGAAATTTCTGACAAATTTCTGTTAAAGCTACAGTGAGAATTAGTATGGAAAGTATTTTTTTCAAATGTTAGAAAAAATATTGTGGTTGATAGATATATCAAATAAATATCACCAAATATAGAAATCTACAGTTTCAAGAAATATGTAGTTGTCTTCGTTGGTTGTTAGCAAAATATTTTCCCAAATAGCTAAAATAAACTTAACCCTTTTTTAGTCTTACAATTAGTTATATATGATTTATTTTACATATGATGTATTTTAAATATTTGGGTCCTGATAAGCCTGTACATTTTATTTAAGGTCAAAGAGAACAGGATTTTTTTTTTTTTATATTTCTCTGCATCTCGGTTGTGTCCAGCTTGTTTGGGATCTCATGAATGTAACTGTCTCTACATTTTATAGGCAGAATAGACCTGTATTGAATTAATGAAATTTAGAAAATGCCACTGTTTTCTTGCTGACAAATTACTCAAATTACTAAATAGAGGCAGCTCCTCAGAAGTTCATGCTAAGCAATAAAACAATCTTCCCCTAAATCGGCATATTTCACTGTTTTATTACTGTAGTAGAAATTTATCTCTGCTTAACAAATGATATCATGAACATCTGTTCACAAGTTCTTGTGGACAGTTGATACACTATGAATTTTCTGAGCATTATTTTACAATAACAAAAAGAACTAGTGTTGGTGGTTAATATTTTATTAGCAAAGATTTATCATTTTTGAAAATAATAATTTCAATAGGAGTTAGTCCAGTTGAAGAAGAATGAGATAACTTTCATGGCGCTTTCTAGATTAAAAAATACTTTTGATATATTTTGCTTACTCCTTAACCAATAATCAAGTAGAAAACTTTTAATTTTTCTCATGTAAGAGAAATAACATTCAGCTGACCTAATAAATTAGTTAATACTCTCTTTACTCTCCAAAACACTGAGAACAAAATATTTTTATATTATATTATGTACTCTCATTTCTCTGGGATGTTGAATCTGACTCTCTTCAGGTGATGGTTTCCTTTTTATATCACTCTAGGAATTGCTGATAATTATAGATAACTCTTAGCATTTTCTTTGCCTTTGAGATAAAAATAAATAAAACTAAATTCAAGTACACTCCTCTGCCAAACGCACACCTCCACTAACAAGGATAAATTAAAGTGTCTTCTGATTAATTACATGTCTAATACCACCAGTGCACAGCTGATAAGAGTCAACTTGTTTTTTTTTTTTTTTTTTTGCGCTGAGGTAGCCTCTATTATCATCATGACTTCCTGGGGACTGATACAATGTACACATATATAATTTCAAAATGATCACAGAGAAGCCATAATCCATTTCTCTTTCTCAACTGCAGTAGGGCCAGTCAGACTTAATATTATCAGGCATCTGTTTTCTGTAACACTTCTCTTCTCATTTCCTTTTAAAGTTCTTAGGCAGCACTAGTGGTGGTGACAAAGTTCTGTGCTATTACCCCACTGGCACCAAGAAGAAGGAGACGATTTGTATAAGCTTATCAATGACAGACATTCTCTGTTCAATAGTTTATCATCTTCTTAGCAAAAGGAACAAACTGTCATCTGTCCAATAAAATGAATTTAACTCAGTGAAGGAGAATGAGGTGAACGTGGAGGGAAAGATGTGTGGGTTTTTTTTTTATTATTATTATTTTATTATTACGTTATGTTAATCACCGTATATTACATCATTAGGTTTTGATGTAGTGTTCCATGATTCATTGTTTGCGTATAACACCCAGAGCTCCATGCAGTGCATGCCCTCTTTAATACCCATCACCAGGCTAAAGCAGTACAGCTTATATCAGAGGCATCTGCAAGTAATTCAGGAAAAAGGAACTAGATGTAATTATGTCAGAAGAAAGTCAGTGTAACTCTGAGAACTGAGTTTCCTCTCTTGTCTCCCCTCCATGCTGTCTGATATATTGAAATCATTGCTATAAGAAGCAGCCTTCTCATTATTCTTAAACTAGTTACCATCTATGTGTCCTTGGGTATGTGATAGAACCTCCCGAGGCCTCATCTCTATTGAGAACAAATAATACTTTACTTGCCAAGGTATAAAGAATCAAGCCACATGATCTCCAAATTATTTTTAATCCTAAAATTTTTTAATTTAGTGAGGGAGATTTTTTTCAATGTAGATGAGCTATAAATATATCTAATTTTAATAAACTAAATATTTTTTCTTAAGTTTATAACTTCGATAGAAATGCATAAACAGATTTGAGATGTTGCAAACAATATGCTGGTACTGGGGAATGAAAAAAGAATGCTTTTTCAAAATCCTTCAACCAAATGATCCTTCAACCACATGATAATGTGGGTAGTAATAACTGCATTCTAGCCTATTCTAATAATAAATAATTAATATTTGTATTTGACATATTTCACATGCACATCTCTCTTAAGCTTAGTGTCCTACCAAGCTGTTTTATTATATTTCACAAAAAGAAACATATTGTTAATGATTATTATAATACAGAATTCTAACTATTAAATATTTTAAAAGAAATTAGAATAATTACTAGCCACATTCCCAAAGGGGTATGATAATTAAAAAAACCCATTAGATAGGATATTCTGTAAAACAGAACAGAACAATTTAAACCCTTTATTTTTTGTTGTTGTGTTTGTTTAAACATGGATATTAAATGAAAAGCAATTAACAGAACCAGCAAATGTCAGTAAAGTTGCTAATAAATTCAAAGAAGGTAAATCCTGTACCATATTGCTTCCTCCCAATTGCTGCTTCCATACACATTTGAAGGATAATAAATCTTTGAAGAATCATTTTTAAAGAAAACAACATGAATTTTGACAGAGAAGTGGTTGAAATGTTGATAACTTTTGTATATACGTACAGAACTAGGCTATACTAATTATGATTCCTTCCCCAATTTCATACATTCTATCAGGAAATTCTTAGATTTTATTCAAGTGAATTTATCTTATATTGATAAAAATAATTTTACTGATTTTTAAAGTTTTTTTCAAGTTCAGCTAATGAAGTTAGACCACAGTGTTCACACTGTCACTGTATCTGAAATAAAAAGATACAAAGAAACCTTTCATCTTCTTTATTGTTAACTAAAACAGAATTATTATTTTCATATAAAATATTCATAGATATAACAAATTACATGGTAGAGCTCAAAAATGGGCATGGATATATCTTATTGCTGTATGCACACTTTATTTGAATCGCTGTTGAGGTATGACTGATACACAATAGCTGTACATATTTCATGTATACAACTTGATAAGTTGGGAATAAGTATACCTCTGTGAAACCATCAGCATAATCTATGCCATAAACATATCCATCATCTCCAAAAGTTTTGCCTGACCTTTTAATTTATTATTATCATGTTATTTTATTTATTTATTTTATTATTTTATTTTATTTTGTGGTAAGAACACTTAAAATGAGATTTACCCTCATGGAAAATTTTTAAGTCTGCCACTTATATAAAGAACCTATAAAGAATCTAAAATAGTCAAATTTATGGAAGCAGAGAGTAGACTAGTGGGTGCCAAAGAGCTCGAGAGAGAGGGGAAGAAAGAAGGTATTATTCCAAGGGTTTAAAGTTTAAACTATGCAAAATGCATACATCCTAGAGATCTACTGTATAGCACAATGCCTAAGTTAATATACTGTGTTCTTCAATATCTTTAAAGTGTGCTTTTGCAAACTATTCTCTTCAAGAGGTGGAATCCACTTTTTTACTCCTTGGGTCCTGTTTCGGCCTTTGTGATTTACTGTGGTCAATGAGACAATAACAAACATGACACAAAGGCTTGAAAAGTGCTCGCAGATTGGGGTTTATCCCTACTTTTGCTTCACTTATCTGAGCAACTGTGTGAAAGAGCCTGGGCTAGACTAAGAAAATCAGAGACATGATCAAGCCATTCCCATTGCCTTGGCTAGTAGGAGCCAATTACCAGGAGTGTGAGGCTAAATACATTATCCAATACTACTCTTTCAAACCTCATGAGGACTGCAAAGATCCACTAAACCTGCCCAAACCAGAAGAACCACCAACCTGACACTCAGAATTGTGGGAAATAATATTTGTTGTGTGCATGTGTTTGTGTGTGTTAGTACATTTGAGGATGGTTCATTTTGCTGCAAAAACTAACTAATGCAATATACAATCAACATGTATATTATGTATTCTGTAGATTGAATTTCTGTAAATAGTAATTTCTCTAGGCTTAAAACACATCCACAAATGTACAGACACACACACTTTTGAATTTTTATCTTTTTGAAGTTACCTGCCATTCTTTCTTTTGACTGGTTCAACTTCCCAAAAAACAAAATTTACTATAATTGTCCAATTTTCCTCCTCTACTAACCATTACACAACTCACTGTCATAAGATTAATGTTTCCACTACTTCTTTTTTTGTTTTGTTTTTAAATTTTTATTGTTATGTTAATCACCATACATTGCATCATTAGTTTTTGATGTAGTGTTCCATGATTCATTGTTTGTACATAACACCCAGTGCTCCACGCAGAATGTGCCCTCTTTAATACTCATCACCAGGCTAACCCATCCCCCCACCCCCTCCCCTCTAGAACCCTCAGTTTGTTTTTCAGAGTCCATCGTCTCTCATGGTTCGTTTCCCCCTCCGACTTACTCCCCTTCATTCTTCCCCTCCTGCTATCTTCTTCTTTTTCTTTTTTCTTAACATATGTTGCATTATTTGTTTCAGAGGTACAGATCTGTGATTCAACAGTCTTGCACAATTCACAGTGCTCCCCATTGTTTCCACTACTTCTTAACTAAAGTGCATACTTTATGTGGATTCCCTCAGCTTGTATAGAATGTTCTTTTTCTGTTGAAGGATTCTGTCTATTGCAGAGTCACACTTTACATTTAGTTTTTGTGTCTCCTTGGCTTCCTCTTTCTTTGACAGTTTCTCCAATATTCCTAGTTTTTGATGACCTTCAAATTTTTGAGGACTACCGGCCAAGTATTTCATAGAATGTCTCTCATTTGGGATTTGTCTGATATTTTTCTCATGATTAGACAGGGGATATAGATTTTAATGAGGAAAATCACAGAAGTAAGGTGCCATTCTCATCACATCATATCAAGGGTAAATGTTATCTTTGCTGATGTTGACCTTGATCATCACTGGGTTGAAGAAGGTATATCAGTTTCCTTCTCTGGAAAGTTACTTTTTTTATCCTCCTTTTCCACTCTGTAGTCTTTGGAAAGAAGAGTTTCTATGGACAGCCCACATTTAAAGGAGGGGAAAATTACCTTCCACTTCCTTGAGAAAAAGTGTTTTCATAAATTATTTGAAGTTCATCTACATGGGGAATTTGTCTATCCTTTTGATTAATTTGTTTATTCATTAACTTATTATACAAATATGGGCTTATGGGTAATTATTTTATTCTTTGGGTTATAACTCATGCTTCATTTTCTTGCTCAAATTTTTTCCAGTTTGGGCCATTGAGAACTTTTTCAGTTCCTTTGACATTCCTGCCTCATTGTGTTTGTTTTTTGTTTGTTGCTTTGTTTGTTTTAGCACTTCTTTACTTTCTGTTATTATAAGATACTCCCGGCTGGTCAAGTACACTTCCTGCCCCAGCCCTAGAGTTAGTCCTTCTTCAAATAGCCCTGATCACTTCAACTGGAGAATAGTATTAGAAACCAAGATCTCAGCACTTTTTGTATTGATTTCTACTATATAGTACATTGCTTCTAGGCTATCTCAGATGACAGAACATGATACATGTGTGGTGTATATATATACACATTTATACTTTGGTTTTTTTTTTGTTTTGTTTTTTTAAAGATTTTATGTATTTATTTGACAGAGAGAGAGAGAGCACAAGCAGGGGGAGTGGGAGAGGGAGAAGCAGAGTCCCGGCTGAGCAGGGAGCCCGATGTGGGGCTCGATCCCAGGACCCTGGGATCATGACCTGAGCCGAAGGCAGACGCTTAACGACTGAGCCACCCAGGCGCCCCACATTTCTACACTGTTAATGTAACCATCTATATCTACGTTAAACTAAACATGAGTTCGTACTGAAGTCTCCAATGCTAATCCATTACCACAGGGATCATTCTAACCTCCTCTTGTTTATCTGTGACCTCCTACTCCAACAGTGAGAAACTTGGCTCCCACCCTCCACCATCCATTGACTTAATTGTTCAATTTCATGTATAGTGGGTTTAGAGTTGCTAATAATAATATTATATTACCAAAGTACAGGTTATTTAGTGGTTTTTTTTTTCTTGCTTTTACTTTTGAAGATTCATTTCCATAATTACTTAAGTCATTACCCTTATCCCCCACTGCCCCAAGTGAAGTTGTTTCATACATTTGTAATATAGTTAGATTGTCATATTCTGCCTTTCATTCTGGAATCCTCTAACCTCCTAAATTATTATTATTATTTTTAATTTGTGTACATTGATGTTTAATTTGTGTTATAAAGTTCTGTTGGTTTTGATAAATGTTTAATGACATGCATCCACCATTACAATATCACAGAGAGTGTTTTCATCACCCTAAAAAATACCTTATCTTCATTCACTTATTTAATCATCCCCTTGTCCCAACCTCTGACAATCAGTGATCTGTACAGTTTCTATAATTTTCCCTTACCAAAAGCTCACTCAGATGGAATCATGCAATATCTAGCCAGTTCAGACTGGCTTTTTTCAATTAGCAATATGCATAAAAGATTCATCCATGTGTATGAATGGTTTGATCCTTTCTTTTTACCACTGAATAGTATTGAATTATATGAAATTTACACAGTTTGTTTATCCATTCACTTATTGAAGGGCATCTTGGTTGTTTCCCATTTTTGATGGTTGTTAATAAAGCTTCTATAAACTTTTCTGTGCAGGTATTTTGTATGTGCATACATTTTAAAATCAGGTACATGTCTAGGAGTCCAGTTGCTTGATTATATGGCAAGACTATCTAGCTTTGTAAACACAGCCAAACTGTCTTCCAAGATGGCTGTGCTATTTTGCTTTTCTACCAGCAATGAATAAACATTCCTGTTTTCTATATCCTCACCAACAGTTAATACTGCTTTTACTTTTTGTGTCTATCTGGATCTTAACCATTTTGATATGTGTAGTGGTATCTCACCATTGTTTTAATCATCAGTCTCTTTTTATTTTTTTATTTATTTTTTATAAGATTTATTTATTTATTTGATAGAGAGAGATAGCAAGAGCAGGAACACAAGCCGGGGGAGTGGAAAAGGGAGAACCAGGCTTCCCGCTGAGCAGGGAGCCTGATGTGGGGCTCTATCCCAGGACCCTGGGATCATGACTTGAGCCAAAGGCAGACATGTAATGACTGAGCCACCCAGGCACCCCTCATCAGTCTCTTTTTAATACAAGGCTGTAGATCACTACACAGGCTATCAATGTTTCATTGCTTTTAATAGTCAGTTTGTAAACATAGGGTTGTATAAGAGTTCTACATTTCTTAGTGAAACACACCCAAGATAATCTATTCATTAAAAAAAAAGAATAAGTAAAACAAACAAAGAATACAGTCTTGGACTTCTCTTATTTCTTTGATCAGTTTTGCTGGTTCAAATAGCAGCAACAACGTAAAATGTGTTCATGATGCATAGCTTAATTACCCTCATTTTCTGAAATAGTAATCAGGTTACTATACCAGGTAGGTCCTATAATGTAATACTTATAACAAAAGCAATAACCAGAGAAAACCTAACGAATAAAATACCAAATAATAAAATATTGAAGTGAATATTGAATGTAAGTATCAACAACTAACAAAAACATAAAAGCTGTACTTCCAAAATAATTTGTTAAAATAAGAAGATAAAGGTGAAAGAATTTTTTGAATATAATTAACCTTGATAATATTACCTTGCAAGTATCTAACCAATTTTTAAACAGGACCCTGGCATCATGACCTGAGCCGAAGACAGACGCTTAACGACTGAGCCACCCAGGCACCCCATACAGATGTCTTATCTTTTGGAACTGTCTATAATATCTAAATAGTAACTTACCTCCAGACTTAAGCTTGTTACTCTTATCTTACAATGTTTCATTTTACTCTATGGAGACAGCAGCACCTTGATTACCTTATGAACTGGAAATCTAGTGATTGTGTACACTGAGTATTTTCATGTTTTGAAAATGAGTATTTTCACCTCAGACTGAGTATTTTCAAGTTTCCACAACCAGAGTAGAATACCTCATCTGAAGTGACTATTTATTTGGGAGTATAATGTACCAGTACAAAAAAATAAAACTTTGGAGTGATATAAATTACAATTCTCCCTCCAACTATCATTGTCAAATTAATAAATAAAAAAAAAACACTAGATTCCAGTTATATTTAAATTTTGGATAAAATAAAATATTGCATGGAACATTCTAGAACTTAATTACTTGTTGTTTATTTGAAATTCAAACTTAACTGGACAACCTGTCTTTCATCTTGCAAGCCTACCTCTATTCCCTTTAGTTAATTTAATTTGAGGAAGATGGCATTGAGACAGTAAAAGAGAAATAAACTGGATCACTGGGGAAGATGCTAATACCGTACAGAAAGAAAATAGGATAAAATATTTGAAGACTATTTACTTCTTTTTAAGGTAACCATAATATTGATGGACCAGGGTTTTCATTTAACTTTTAATGCTTTTTGTTCATGTTTTCTTACTTTTTCATGTTTTCACAGATGTATCTACCAACGTTTTCTAGAGGTTTCATCTTACCTTCCCTGTCTCTTCTTAAACCTGTTTTTCCCTATAAGCAGTGGTGCTTAATACATAATAATAATAAATTTAGAATTGTTTTGTTGTTTTTGCAGTTAATTACTAGTATTTCAACAAAAGAGGCTTTTATATATCTTCCAAAGGCATTCAGATACATGCAAATATGTTAGTTATTACATTTAAACATAAAACATGCAGTTATAACTGAAATAATAAATTAATCTAAATTGAGGATTCCTCTTTGTTTTTAAAGAAGACTCATCCATCATACATAGTTGAAGTTACATACATAGCACTTAATAAAACAACATAACTATTGAGTTAAATCAACCTATAAATGTTACATGTATAAGCATTTGCATCATCACTACCATTTAATTTCTAGACATTCTTAAAAACTTATGGCATATTAATTTTTAGCATTAATATAGTATTATTCCAAAGAACATAAACTACTTTTTCAGAGTAAAAGATATCATTTTAGATCCAAGATATAGAACAATAAGATTGATCAAAACAAAGTTAGATAAACTGAAACAACCAAACAAATTCATTGTGTTGGAGATGGCTTTAAATGTTTGTGTGTGTGTGTGAGTATAGTAAATCCAGCATGATTCTGTCTTTATATGGTAAAATTTAGCATTGTAATGAGACATTTTTACAATTACTTGCTGTAAATGATACATATATATTACTCAGTCTTCTAAAGGCTAATAATAGCTTACATTGTAAATGAAAGCCAATGAGGTGGGAAGGATACTCATTTTATTAACGTTCATACAGTATTTTCCTAGGTACCTTATTATATTGAATTGCTTATGACTTTTTGCAATGTTAACAAAACTTTAAGAATTGTTTTTCTTTCTTTTGCTGAAAAGTATAACTTCTGATATAAATTTAAATGAACGCCTGAGGATATTTTGTAATGAAGACTTTAATATATTTTTGTTATTTGATATGTACAGCAAGATTCTTACCTGAAAGACACCCAGCTACTGACAGAAACAGAATTAGTTTCCAAGAGGAAGCCATCCTTGGTTACTAGGGTATCTTGTGTCTCAGTGTGTTGAGCAGTTTCTCATTAAAGAATGCCCTGTTGAAATAAATAACAGTTTTCAAAAACTGAAAAAACAGAAAAGTAGACAAACACAAACCAACTCAAAAATATCACAGTAAAATGATAAATACCTCTTATTGCAAAGGTCAGATTATATATACTTGGATATTGACAGCAATAATAAAATGCATTAAAATTAATCTAATGCACAACACAAAAACTTCAGAGAAGTGATAAACTTTCCTTAACACATTTATTTATATTGAATACTCCCTTACAGAAAATAAAAACATCAGGTTCTAATGGGGATGATTTTTCCTCACAGGGAATGTAGAATAGCCATATTTATTACATTAGACAAATTATTGGACTAGAAAAATAGGGTAGAAAACCCAGTTATATTAATATATACTCCTCTGGTCTAGAACATAACGAATGATCAGTTAGCCAAGTGATTTTACACATTGTGACTGTAGCTCATCTAAACCCCCACAGGAAATTTCCTCACTTAATTATTAATGTCAACTGCCTTTGTTTATAACTCCTGTGATTATCTGCACTGTGTTATATATCCCTCCTTTGATATTTCTCTCAGCATCTTTTGCTAGCCAGAATCTGAAGGAAATATTTTTTTGTGAATATTTAACATTTTTGTCTAATGGCATTTTTATAACAATGATGAGTGTAGCACATAAATATTGTTTGGTTCCATTATTTGTCTTGAAAGATATGATAAACATAAAAAGTATAAAATTCTAGCATGAAACTTCCTGCAAGAACTTGATAAATGTGCATTAGAAATTCCTATAATATACAAGTAACTTCTGAGTTTTCAAGTGTCAGTTAGTGGTGTACTTCTTAGCTCAAACTGATTCAATTGGGACATAATTGTACAGTGTGCTAATAATTTTTAAATAACAATTGCTTCTTGGTAACTGTTTCCATCCTATAGACTTAGAAGTTCAGATTATCTCTACATTTTAGAAAAATTCTTAAATATATAGGCAAGCATGTCCCCACCCCCCCCACCTCTGGCTAGATAATAATTTGATATAGTCATACCCATACAGGGAAATCTATTAGTGAATCTTTACCTGAATAATGTTAGTCTCATTTCATTTATATTTTTAAGTCTAAGCCTTGGTAATCTATTTGAATTACATGGTTAGAAATCACAAGTGGAGAAGAAAGTTAATAACAACTAATAATGGCTAATTTACAGCCATCTACCAAAAAAAGAGAATTTTCACTCTTTCTTCTAAGAAATATCAGAAACAAAGACAATTTGAAGCACAAAAAATACCTTATCACTAATTTTTATAATTAAATAAATTTTCATCATTTATATACAGTTTATTTTACCAGAAAGGAAAAGAAGAAACTTAGCAGTTCTCACACAAATATTAGAGAGACTCAGAGTTGCTAGAACTACAGCTATGATTCATGAGAACTGCACATGTGAATTAGTGAATTTTCAACCCATGTTGAAATGGACTTTTCTCAGATTGTGAAATCTGAGACATTGATATAGTTTTGCTTCACTTGTTTTGATGAGCTTTTGTTCAGTCCATGTCCCCCAAACTGGTATTTTCCCTATTTGCAATTTCCTCTGTTGTGTTAACCATTCTTCATCAACAAATGCAAATGTTTTCAGAGCACTTACATGCTGTACGTTGGGAGAGTCAAAGAGAAAACACACACATGTGCACACACATACATACACATATACCACAGAAGTTTATCACAGGCTATGAATCAAATAAGTGGGATACTGTAAATATACTACTAATATAGAGCTATTAGAGGGAGAATCTATTCATAAAACTGGCAAAATTTGGGAATAAAACAGAGGGCTCTTCAGTAAAATTTCAAGAAGACATTGATCTTGGACAAATATCGTATTGTTGAATGGGACAATGCAGGGAGATTAACAATGAGCACATGAATAAATAAATCAATATCAGAGATTGATCCATACTATGATAGAATTAACAGAGAGTAAAGAGACAGTCAGAGGATAGACGGGGCTACTTTAGTAGGGCTTCACAGAAACAATTTCTGATAAGATGACAGTTGAGTATTACTGTTTTCAACATGTCATTATTGAATAATCCTTATGTATATAACCCAGGTACATCTGTTTTTTCAATTCTTAAAAAAAATGGTACACTGAATTTTATTACTAAAAGAAACTAAAAATCTCTTCAAATAAAAAAAATAGTGTGTGTGTGTGTGTGTGTGTGTGTGATCATTTTCCAGCATTAATGGTTGCTTAATGGGGCTAAAACACAATCATAGATCGTTAAAAGCCATTCTTTAAGACACCTAAAGATTATTTTCCTTTCCTTCTTTTTAATTATCTCTCTCAATTTTTTTTCTCAAGTAAAAAGTAAAATAAATTATCTTTAGGTTCTGAAATATGTAAACTTTTTAAATAGTAAGCAAACAAAAAAGTCCCAACAATATCCTTAATACCACAGATATTAAGAAAATGTTTTCTTTTCTTTATTGTTTTAATTCCACTATAGTTAACATGCAGTGTTATCTTAGTTAACACTGTAGTGATTCAACAATTCTGTACATTATTCAGTGCTCATCATGGTAAGTGTACTCTTTAATCCCCATCACCTATTTCACTCATCCTTCCACCCACCTCCTCTCTAGTAGCCATCAGTTTGTTCTCTATAATTAAGAGTCTGTTTACTGGTTTCTCTCTCTCTCTTTTTTTCTTTGCTCATTTGTTTCTTAAATTCCACATATGAATGAAATCACATGGCATTTGTCTTTCACTGACTGACTTATTTCGCTTAGCACTATACTCTCTATCTCCGTCCATGTTGTTACAAATGAAAAGATTTCATTCTTCTTATAGCTGAATGATACTCCATTATATATACATATATACCACTTCTTCTTTTCCCATTATTGATAGACACTTGGGCTGCTTCCATAATTTGGCTATAGCAAATAGTGCTGTGATAAACATAGTAGTGCATATATTGTTTTGAGTTAGTGGTTTGTATTCTTTGGATAAATGCCCAATACTGTGATTACTGGATCATATGGTAGTTTTATTCCATTCTTAACTTTTTGAGGAACTTCCATATTGTCTTCCATAGTGGCTGCACCAGTATGCATTCCCACCAGTAGCACAAGAGGGTTCCTTTTCCCACATCCTTGCCAAGACTCGCTGTTTCTTATGTTGTTGATTTTAGCCATTCTGACAGGTGTGAGGTGATATCTCACTGTAGTTTTGATTTGAATTTCTTTGATGATGAGTGTTGTTGACCATCTTTTCATGTGTCTGTGGGCCATCTGTATGTCTTTGGAGAAATGGCCATTCATGTCATCTGCCCATTTTAATTAGTTTATTTGTTTTCTGGGGTGTTGAGTTGCATATGTTCTTTATATATTTTGGATACTAACCCTTTATCAGATATATCATTTGCAAATATCTTCTTCATTCTGTAAGTTGTCTTTTAGTTTTGTTGATGAAATATGTTAACGTTTTTATATGCCTCTCTTGAAAACACAATTATTCTCATGACTTTAATAAAGTGCTTGTATCAAAATAATAAAATAATGTAATTATGCAGACATACAGTATATTAAGTTCCCACTACATGTCAGGTTAAATTATAATCAGTTAATAAATTTTACTAAAGAACACCAAGATGTATATTTAGAAATACCTTAATGGAGACTGGCAGCTGTACAAAAACTGTTGTTCATCAAAAGATTGAAAATCCATAAATACTAATTGGGGAACCACTAATCAGATACAGTTTTTAAACCTCACATTTTAAAAGTTTATTTCAATGTTTAGAATATAATTATCACTGTTAAATGATAGTAATAATTAGTGATACTATTATCACCTGTGATAGTTAAAGAAAAATGTATGAAATGGCATCATATTACTTTGCAAATTTTTACTTGAATTATTGTAAATATTTGCAAGTAAAGGAAAATAAGTAGGTATTTGTATTATCATAAATTTTGAATAATAAATACATTGTGCAGTTGAATGTGTAGGTAAGTACTTAAAAGCATTGCATCTTTTTTTTTTTTAAAGATTTTATCTATTTACTTGAGAGAGAGAATGAGAAAGAGAGAGATCATGAGAGGGGGGAGGGTCAGAGGGAGAAGCAGACTCCCTACTGAGCAGGGAGCCCGATGCGGGACTCAATCCCAGGACTCCAGGATCATGACCTGAGCCGAAGGCAGTTGCTTAACCAACTGAGCCACCCAGGCACCCCAAAAGCATCACATCTTTATTGGAATTCTAAATAGAAATGCTGAACATGTGTTATGTAAAATCAATTAAGGGATGATATGTTGCTATTTGAATAAAAGTTTTTTTAAAAAAGATGTACATATTAAAACTGCCTTGTGAATGATACTTAGATGTGTGTGTAGAGAGAGCGATTTCTATTATTTCCTGTTGATCTCTCTTTCTAGTTCTCCAGCAATGATTTTCTACTTATAAGCTATTTTAAAACATAATTATAATTTGAAACGTAAATCAGGCTATATCATATCCCTGTTTCAGGGGCTTATTCTTAAAATCTAAATTCCTTATATAGTCTGCAAAATGACATATATAGTCTAGTCCTTGCCTAATTTTCTGACTTCATCTTCTAGCACTCTAGACTCCATTCCCACAACACTGACTTTCTTGCTGCTCCTCAAATATGCCAAGCACTCATTGTTTCCTTTGCCTGTACCCCTCCACCATCAGTTCTTCCCAGACTGGATAACTTTAAATCATTAAAGGTTCTACTCCTCAGGCTTTTCTTGATCTTTCTTCTTTTTTATTTTGTTTTATTTTATTTTATATTTTTATTATTATGTTAATCACCATACATTACATCATTAGTTTTTGATGTAGTGTTCCATGATTCACTGTTTGCGTATAACACTCCATGCAGAACGTGCCCTCTTTAATACCCATCACCAGACTAATCCTTCCCCTCAAGCCCCTCCCGTATAGAACCCTCAGTTTCTCAGAGTCCATAGTCTCTCATGGTTCGTCTCCCGCTCCGATTTCCCCCCCTTCATTCTTCCCCTCCTGCTATCTTCTTCTTTTTTCTTTTTTAAACGTATAATGTATCATTTGTTTCAGAGGTACAGGTCTGTGATTCAATAGTTTGATCTTTCTTCTTAAATAGGAAGTCCCTCCCCACCCCACTTCCTGTCAGCCCTGTCACTGGTTTTTCATACATTACCCTGCCTTATTTTTCTTATAAATTATCAGTGCTTGAGGTTTTGCTATTTATTTATTTTCTTATTAATTATCTTTTTCTCCTACTGGGATGTGATGTCATGAAAGCAAGAATTTTTGTCTTGTTCATTATTGTAGACTCAGCATCTAGAACAGAGCATGTTTGGTTTTAATAGTTATATGATTATTATTTTTGAATAATAATTATTGGATAAACTGGAATCTCTGGTAAATAAATTATTTGAACAAAGCAACACAAGAAGAAGTTAATACTGGCAGCAGCTACCATTTGTAAAATTCTATGTGCTAGGCATGATATTATGCACTCTACCTACACAACCTCCATAAATTAACTTGACACTTTTTATTGATTAAGATAACTTGCCCAAGATCCCACAGCTAGTGAAAGTCATAACTGCGGTAAAAATAATGTTGACCTTTAAGAACCATCATCTCTACAAAACTTCACAATAATATCTACAAAAGTTTCTAGAAGCTCTCCTATCTGACATAATTGGGACTGGTACTGAGTGAATTTAAAACAATAATTAAAAAAAATAATACAGACATACCTTAAATGTTATAATTTAACTAATCTGATTTAACTCCATATTTTTTGGCCTATTTTATTATATAGGACTGAGTTTTTTTCTGTGTATCAATATTCTGATGGAAAAAATCCTATCTTTTATCTCAAATTATGTATTATTACTATGTAAGTTCTGCCTGTAACACATCATATACAATTTTGAATTTCTTCCAAGTGTTATAATGCCATGTGAAGTGGTCTGATGATAGCATCCTAGAAGGTTTTTATTTTTATACAGTTGCCTCATACACACCTATTTTTATAGCATTTCCTAAGTCACTTATTTTATTGAGTTTGTTCAAGATATTAGTTTTTGTAGTTTTAAAAATCTTTTTTTTCCATAGAACCAAATGCTCTCACTGTTGGTGCACTCATATGACATTAACCTGAATAATATGTATTTGAATTACCTAATTACATCAACAGGTACAACTTCCATAAACAGCATAAACACAACTGAATTTTGGTAAGTATGCAATTTACATAGTGACAGTGAGTAAACTACAGATAAGCCCACTTAACCATCAGCATTTAACTTATTCTGAATTATTTTTATTTATGGACACAATAAAGGGTGTTACTTGGCAAATTAGAACAGAGGAGTAAAAGTGTTTCTACACTGATTGGCATGTGACAGGGCTACAATATGAGGGATCTGGATGTAAATTTTGGTAAAAGAAGTAAAATAATCAAATATATCTTTTTTCTGTGTACCTTTATGCTACATCTCAACCATGACTCTTTACTAAAAATGGAGCTGGTGGCACTTTTGCTTGGAAGATATCCTTTATTTATTTTTTTTTATGTTATGTTAATCACCATACATTACATCATTAGTTTTTGATGTAGTGTTCCATGATTCATTGTTTGCATATAACACCCAGTGCTCCATGCAGTACATGCCCTCTTTAATACCCATCACCAGGCTAACCCATCCCCACCCCCTGCCAGAACCCTCAGTTTGTTACTCAGAGTCCACAGTCTCTCATGGTTTATCTCCCCCTCCGATTTCTCCCCCTTCACTTCTCCCTTCTTACTATTGGAAGATATCCTTTAAAGGATAAGCAAAGATAGGACCAAACTCAAGGGGGGAGGGGGCATTAAAAGTCTTTTATGGGGAATTGTATTTTATATGTCCTTGAAGTGCCTTTGGACAAAACAACCGGCAACAGATAATAAGATGCAACAGAAGATATAGGCTCAGTTGGTTAAGCATCTTCCTTTGGCTCAGGTCATGATCCCAGGGACCTGGGATCAAGTCCCACACTGGACTTCTTGCTCAGTGGAGATCCTGCTTCTCCCTCTCTCTCTGCAGCTACCGCTGCTCGTGCACACGCTCTCCTTCTCTCTCTCTCTCCGGCAAATAATAAATGAAATCTTTTAAAGAAGATCTAGCAGAAAACAAATTTTTAAAAGTAAAGAAAAGAAAACTGTGTGTGTTGGTCTTGTTATGTTTGCTATCATATATCCCTTGAGGACCAAGCAGCAATGCCAGGAAAAGAGACTTCTTGCTTTCAAACACAACCAGAGTGAGTTGTGATATTGTGAATCACAAGAAAATAAATTGCACTTTTTTTTTCGTGGACAAAGAACTATGGGTTGTAGATAGAAGATGGAGTTCACAGTGTTTACATAAATTCGGAGGTTTGGTTTACTACAGTGTGTAGTTAAGCATGGCTGTGGTCTATTTTCCTCATCCTTTTAAGTTCAAAAACTTCCTTTGACTTCACAGAACCTACTTCATGGAAAGAAAAACAGTAAATATTTAAGAAGGAGCAGCACTAGTCTCTGAGACTTCAAGTCAACTTTGTAATTTTAGTTAAAACAGAAGAGTAGAGAAAAATATACCTCAAGATTATTTAATAATATAGAGTGCCCTTAACGGAGATGGGAACCGAAAAGAAAAAAAAAAAAAAAAAGACCACTCTAAGGAACTGGTGCCCGAAATATTCCATGATTCCCATTGGCTATTGATTGGTACAAGGAAAGTGTGAAGACAGAACCATAGCAGATTGATCTGACACTAACCTCCATGTAAATTTTGGCAGGACTCGCGTTGTGTCCCGATTGTGAATATCATTCTATGGCCAGGTAATAGAAGATTTCCTTTTCCAATAATTTGGAAACTAGACACGATGACAAAGCTTCCTTCTTAAAATAATACAAAGTATAAAGCACTTTAAAATGTCTAAATGCATTAGTTTAGATGGAAAAACTTACTAAAGAGCAAAATGAGATAAAAACAGCAAGCTGAGAAATGGAGCTAACTTTTACTGTTAGGTCATTTATCAAATCCCTGTGAACTTCACCTTGGTGTTCATGACTTCTCTGAGAGTTTGGGAACCAAAATCAAAGTCTAGGGCCCACAAGGGTGGGTGTTCAAATAGGAAACTCCATATATCTAGAATCCCAAAGGGTTTCAAATTCATTTTTGGGGTAAACTAGAAACATCCCTCCAGAGAGTTATTCTACCCACAGAATAGGAAAAGAAAAATTTCAGGCTGTTGGTGGGAATGCAAGCTGGTGCAGCCACTCTGGAAAACAGTATGGATGTTCCTCAAAAATTTGAAAATAGAGCTACCCTATGACATGCAATTGCACTACTAGGTATTTACACCAAAGATACAAATGTAGTGATCCAAAAAGGCACCTGCATCCCAATGTCTATAGCAGCAATTTCCACAATAGTGAAACTATGGAAAGAGCTCAGATGTCCATGGACAGATAAATGGATAAAGAAAATGTGAGCTAGCTAGCTAGCTAGCTAGATAGATACAAAAACACACAATGGAATACTACTCAGCCATCAGAAAATGAAATCTTGCCATTTGCAATGATGTGGATAGAACTAGAGGGTATTATGCTAAGTGAAATAAGTCAATCAGAGAAAGGTAATTATCATATGATTTCATATGTGGAATTTAAGAAACAAAACAGAGGATCTTAGGGTAAAACAAGGAAAATTAAATAAGACAAAATCTGAGAGGTAAACAAACTATTAATTGAATTTAAATAAAAAAAATTCAGTCTTTGCAAATGGCAAGATTTCATTTTTTGATGGCCGCATAATATTCTATTGGATCATAGGGGAAAAGAGGGAAAAATAAAACAAGATGAAACCAGAAAGGGAGACAAACCCATAAGAGACTCTTAATCTCAGGAAACAAACTGAGGGTTGCTGGATTAGAGGGGGGGTGGGAGGAATGGGGTAGCTGGTTGACGGATATTGGGGAGAGTATGTGCCTTGGTGAGTGCTGTGAATTGTGTAAGACTGATGAATCACAGACCTGTACCCCTGAAACAAATAATACATTACATGTTAATAAAAAAATCTCAGTCTTAAACCATAAGACTAGATGGAAAGAGAAAAGAAAATTTCATTGTGAAAAATTCATAGTCAATATTCACAATATACACAGGAAAACAAATCACTATGAGTGACAGTCAACAGAAACAATAAGTCAGAATCAGATTTGCAAAGACTTTAGATATTTGGCATTTCAGACAAAGTTTATAAAACAAACATATATGATTTGTTTTTAAACATAAAGGAATTGGCATTATGAAAAAGAAGAAACAAAGATAAAGAAATGGTCTAGAATGCAGCACAGAAAAGCAAATGGATGGAAAATATGAGAGGAAGGTAAACAGAATGGAAGATATAGTAAGAATATCTTATATATCTTATCAGATTTTCAGAAAGAGAATGGGATGAAGCAATATGTGAAGAGAGAGATAGTTACTAAAATTTTCCATAAGCTGATACACCAATTTTAACATTCAGAAAGACCACAAAAACCCAAGAAGAATAAACAACCAGAAAAATTATAATGAAAATGCTGACCACCAAAGACAAGAAAAAAAAGCCAGAGAGAAAAAGAGGCGTTAAATATAAAAATAAGAAAACCAGACTCTCTGTTGACTTAATAGCAATAATGGGATCCAAAAAGATTGGAATAATGTGCTGGTAAGAAATAACTGTCAATATATAGTTCTAAACCTAGTGAGAGTTTCTTTAAGGGACAAGAGTTGAATAAAGCTCTTTTCACTTATTCAAAAACTGAGAGGTCAAATACATCTTAATAAATCTGGGAAAAAATGAATTTGTCAAAAATAAATCTTTATTGAGAATAATACTTAAAACGATATTCATAAGATAGAAGGAAAAAAATAATTGCAGAGGTAATCTCTGAAATTAATAAAGGGAACATAATAGAAGCTAAATCATAATGTTTGAAATATACCAGGAACTGTTGCTTTGGAAACTCATTTAACACATAGAACTCTATGAGATAAAACTATTATTTTCATTTTAAAGATGGGAAATCTGAGGTATAGAGAGGTTAGGTAAATTTTCGAGGATTACACAGCCATTAAGTAAACTTGATATTTATATCTAGACAGTCTGAGTGCAAAGACCATGACTTTAAACAACACACTATACTATCTGAAAAAATAAGGAAAAAATATGGTATGAGGGCAAATTTAAGAAAAGACTGCCTTAAAGGGTCTTAGTAATGATTTTTTAGATATGACACCTAAAGCACAAACAACAAAATAAAAAAAATAAATAAACAAGTGAAACTGCATCAAACTAAAAATATCTGCACAGCAAAGAAAAACATCAACAAAGTGAAAAGACAACTTACAAAATGGGGAAAAATATTTGCAAGCCATATATCTGATAAGTGGTTAATATCCAAACATAACTCACACAACTCAATAGACAAAAAACAAATAACCCAGGGTGGGGGGGATGGGGTGGCTGGGTGACAGACATTGCGGAGGGTATGTGCTATGGTGAGCACTGTGAATTGTGTAAGACTGTTGAATCACAGACCTGTACCTCTGAAACAAATAATACATTATATATATGTTAAAAAAAAAGAAGATAGTAGGAAGGGAAAAATGAAGGGGGGGATCAGAGGGGGACACAAACCATGAGAGACTATGGACTCTGAGAAACAAACTTACAGAGGGCATATACTGAATGGAGCACTGGGTGTTATACACAAACAATGTATCATGGAACAGTACATCGAAAACTAATGATGTAATGTATGGTGATTAACATAACATTAAAAAAAATAACCCAGTTAAAAAATGGACAAAGGACCTGAATACACGTTTTTCCAAAGAAGATATATGAAAGAAACGCATACATGATAAGATGCTCAGCATTCACTTGTCATTAGGGAAATGCAAATTAAAATTATAATAACCATCACCAAAAAGACAAGAATTAACAAATTCTGGCATGGATGTAAAGAAAAGGGAACCTTTGTGCACTGTTGGTGGGATTGTAAATTGGCATAGCCACTGTGAAAAATAGTATGTACTTTTAAAAATTAAAAATGTAACTATCATATGAGCCAGAAATCTCATTTCTGGCAATACATACAATAGAAATAGTAACACTAACTCAAAAAAGAAAAGATATTTGCACCCTCATGCTCACAGCAGCATTATTTACAATAGCCAAGACACAGAAATAATCTGTTTGTCAATGGATGAATAGAAGGAAATGTGATATATGTACACAATGAAATATTCAGCCATAAAAAATGAGGAAATGTTACAATATTGATGGACCTTGAAGGCAGTATGCTGAGTGAAATAAGTCAGAAAAAAACTACTGTACAATCTCATATATGGAATCTAAAAACCAAAAGAACAAAAACAGCCAAACTAAAAACATAAAAAAAAAAAAAAAATCAGACTTGTGGTTACCCGAACCAGAGGGTGGGGGAGGAGAAATTAGAGGAAGGTTGTCAAAGCTACAAACTTTTAGTCATAAATAAATAAATGACTAAACAAACTTTAGTCATTTACTAGGGATATAATGTACAACACGGGGTACATTAGCACTGTATAGAAATATAGTTAACACTGTTGTATGGAAAGTTAAGAGTTAATCCTAGGGTTCTCTTCACAGGAAAACTGTTTTTTCTTTTCTTTTTTTTTTTAGCTGAACCTATTGTGGTAATTATTTTACAATATATGTAAATCAAACAATTATGCTATAACTTAAATTCATACAGAATAATATGTCAATTATTTCTCAAGAAAACTGGAAGAAAGAATTGGAAATAAAGAGAAAACATTGCATTAATAAAACAACAATAATCATGTCTTGTAGGGTAAAAAGTAAAGCAAATATAAAATTAAAATATATGAAACTAGTAGCATATACATCAAAAAAGAAGTGACTAAAGTTAAATAGTTTAGCAGTTCATATCTATTCAGAAATAAAGATATTAAATTTAGATTTTTATAAAATATCTATGTTTTCCCAGGTAAACTGATGAACAAATAGAAATTTGTCAGAAAACAAATCTGGATTCATCATAAATATTTACCAATTCCCACTTTTTGCTAATGAAAAAAATTATATATTTAAAACTCTTTTACACAGAATATAACACATAAACAACTTTCCACATTTCCTATAAAGCAGAAACCTAAATTTTTTTAGTCTAACTTTAGAGGCTCTCAAGATTTTGATTCACACTATGTATGTTGTCACATCTACTACTCCACCCCAAACATTTTGAAGCCCAGTTACATGAAATATCTTTTCATTTGCAAATTCATGCTTTATATCTTCCAGAAAATGCTCACATTCACACCCGTCAGTATAAAATTCCTTGTTTCAAAATATCTAGTTGTGAAAGAAATAAACAAATTACTAAGTTGCCTGATTAAGGACAAGGGCAAAATCCTAACTGGAGAATGGATTTAGAGTAGCCAGCTGCAAGAATGGCATCATGGCTGCAAGTTAATGCTCAGGAGGGAGAAGTAGGGAATCTAGGCTATGAATTACAAAGATTTAGATGTTAAAGGACACATAGGCCTGAGAAAGGAGCTTGAATTTTATTATATACATCATAATAATACAAATAAATTATTCCTTTCAAATAACTCAAATTCTAAAGTTCTCAGATATTTTCCAATAACATCTAATTTTCCCATATGAAGTACACAGAAACCATTATCCATTTTACAGATTAGACAAACATTATGAAAAAGGGATGGGCTTGCCTAACACCTCACATTATTGAAAGTCAGCATCAGGATTAGCTCTCCTGCCTGCTGATCCCTGGTGTAGAGAGCTAAATAATATCTGCAAGTTGCCTTTTTCATTTTCTACTGATGAGAAAATATTCTAAATTCAGAGATGGAGAATTAAAGAAAAGATATTTTTACATGTTTTAGGAGAGATGCATCTGAAAGAGAGGAATGACATGTGACTTGAAGCCTGTTTTTGATTTTTTTTTGTTTGTTTGTTTTTTTGCAATAAGAGGGTCTCAGTGAAGAGTAAAATGTGTAAATAATGAAAAAGGAGACCTGGGTTATTGCATTCTGGAAAACAAACCAATGAGGGCATATGTCCAGGGTTCCACATGAGCAAGTAAATTAACTAAGTTCTATGTAAAAGAGTTTTAAATGTATAATTTCAGGTGTATATATTTCTCATATACCAAACAGTGGGAGGTGGTAAAGGTATAAGATGAGTATAAATTTGTTTTCTGGGGAATTAAAGTTAGTATCTGAGAGGGAGCTCTGACAGATTGACAGGTAGAATAATATAAGAAGACACTTAGGAAATCCAAAAGATCTTGAGTCTCAAAAGATTTCCTTTGTATAAAAACAATGTGATATTAATAAGATTTTAGGCTCATGGTCTCTAGCAAGAAAGATGGAACCAATATTAATCCTGATATTTAATTTTCTTTTAATTCATTCAAATACGAAAATAAGAGACTCTTAAGTTTTTAATTTTAATTCCAGTGTAGTTAAAATGCAGTGTTATATTAGTTTCAGGTGTACAATGTAGTGATTCAACAATTCTATACATTACACAGTGCTCATCAAGATAAGTGCATTTTTTTAATCCCCATCACCTATTTTAGCCATCCCCTCACCCACCCACCTCTGGTGACCATCTGTTTGTTCTTTATAGTTAAGAATCTGTTTCTTGGTTTATCTCTTTTTTCCCCCTTTGTTCCTCTGTTTCTTAAGTTCCACAATGAGTGAAATCATATGGTATTTGCTTTCCCTGACTTATTTCACTTAGCATTATACTCTCTAGATCCATCCATGTGGTTGCAAATGGCAAGATCTCATTCCGTTTTTATGGTTGAGTAATATTCCAATGCATAAATGTGAATAGATGTGGTATATATACACACCATATACATATACATATATATATATACACACACACAATGTATGCATGTATATGTATATACCACATCCTCTTTATTCATTCATCATTGATGGACATTTGTGCTTTTCCATAGTTTGACTATAGTAAATAATGATGCAATAAATATGAGGGAACATATATTCTTTCAAATTAGTGTTCTGTATTTTGGGGTAAATACCCAGTACTGTGATTACTGGATCATGCGGTAGTTCTATTTTTAACTTTTTGAGGAACCTCTAAACTATCTTCCACAGTGGCTGCAGCATTTTGCATTCCTAGCAACAGTGCAAGACTGTTTCTTTTTCTTCACATTCTCACCAACAATGTTGTTTCTTGTTTTTGATTTTAGCCATTCTGACAGGTACTGTAGTTTTGATTTGGATTTCTTTGATGATGACTACTGTTAAGCATCTTTTCATGTGTCTGTTGACCATCTGTATGTCTTCTTTGCTGAAATGTCTGTTCATGTCTTTTGTCCATTTTTTTAATTATTATGTTATGCTAATCACCATACATTACACATCATTAGTTTTTGATGTAGTGTTCCATGATTCATTGTTTGCGTATAACACCCAGTGCTCCATGCAGAACGTGCCCTCTTTAATACCTATCACCAGGCTAACCCATCCCCCCACGCCCCTCACCTCTAGAACCCTCAGTTTGTTTTTCAGAGTCCATAGTGTCTCATGGTTTGTCTCCCCTTCCGATTTCTCCCCCTTCACTCTTCCTTCCCCTCCTGCTATCTTCTTCTTCTTCTTCTTCTTCTTCTTCTTCTTCTTCTTCTTCTTCTTCTTCTTCTTCTTCTTCTTCTTCTTCTTCTTCTTCTTCTTCTTCTTCTTCTTCTTCTTCTTCTTCAACATATAATGTATTATTTGTTTCAGAGGTACAGGTCTGTGATTCAATCTTACACAATTCACAGTGCTCACCACAACCCATTTTTTTAACTGGATTATTTGATTTTGGGTGTTGAGTCATGTAAGTTCTTTATATATTGTGGATACTAACACTTTATCAGAGAGGTCATTTGCAAATATATTCTTCCATTCCATAGGTTGCCTTTTAGTTTTTATGATTGTTTCTTTATCTGTGCAGAAGCTTTTAATTTTGATGAAGTCCCAGTAGTTTATTTTTGCTTTTATTTCCCTCACCTCAGAAGACATATGTAGACCGATGTTGCTATGGCCGATGTCAGAGAAATTACTCCCTGTGGCCTCTTCCACGATTTTTATGTTTCAGGTTTCACATTTAGGTCTTTAATCCATTTTTATTTTATTTTTGTGTATGGTGTAAGAAAGTGGTCCAGTTTGATTATTTTCCATATAGCTTTCCAGTTCTCCCAACACAATTTCTTGAAGAGACTGCCTTTTTCCCATTGCATATTGTGCCTCTTTTCTGGAATATTAATTGACCAAATTATCCTGGGTTTGTTTCTGGGTTTTCTTATCTGTTCCATTGATTGGTGTGTCTATTCTTGTTCCAGTACCATAATGTTTCAATTATTACAGCTCTGTACTATAACTTGAAGTCAGGAATATTGTTACCTCCAGTTACATTTTTCTTTTTCAACATTGTTTTGGCGATTCAGAGTCGTTTCTGGTTCTATAGAAATTTTAGGATTATTTATTCTAGTTCTATAAAAAATGCTTTGGGCATTTTGATAAGGGTTGCATTAAATCTGTAGCTTGCTTTGGGTGGTATGGACATTTTTTCTTTAATTTTTTTAATGTTATGTTAATCAGCATACATTACATCATTAGTTTTTGATGTAGTGTTCCATGATTCATTGTTTGTGCATAACACCCAGTGCTCCACGCAGAACGTGCCCTCTTTAATACCCATCACCAGGCTAACCCATCCCCCACCCCCTCCCCTCTAGAACCCTCAGTTTGTTTCTCAGAGTCCATCGTCTCTCATGGTTCTTCTCCCCCTCCGATTTAACCCCTTCATTCTTTCCCTCCCGCTATCTTCTTCTTTTTCTTTTTTTAACATCTATTGCATTATTTGTTTCAGAGGTACAGATCTGTGATTAAACAGGATTGCACAATTCACAGTGCTCACATTAGCACATACCCTCCCCAATGTCTATCACCCAGCCACCCCATCCCTCCTAACTGCGACCATTCCAGCAACCCTCAGTTTATTTCCTGAGATTAAGATTTTCTCATATCAGTGAGGTCATATGATACATGTCCTTCTCTCATTGACTTATTTCACTCAGCATAATACCCTCCAGTTCCATCCACGTCGTTGCAAATGGTAAAATCTCATTCCTTTTGATGGTTGCATAATATTCCATTGCATATATATATATACCACTTCTTCTTTATCCATTCATCTGTCAATGGACATCTTGCCTCTTTCCACAGTTTGGCTATTGTAGATATTGCTGCTATAAACATCAGGGTGCACGTCCCTTTCAGATCCCTACATTTGTATCTTTGGGGTAAATACCCAGTAGTGCAATTGCTGGGTCATAGGGTACCTCTATTTTTAACTTTTTGAGGAACCTCCATACTGTT
Source organism: Zalophus californianus (assembly GCF_009762305.2). Taxonomy (NCBI): domain Eukaryota; kingdom Metazoa; phylum Chordata; class Mammalia; order Carnivora; family Otariidae; genus Zalophus; species Zalophus californianus. Next base: position 33,299,385 of record NC_045605.1, read on the forward strand.
TTCCAGAGTGGTTGCGCCACCTTGCATTCCCACCAACAGTGTAGGAGGGTTCGCTTCTCTGCATCCCTGCCAACATCTGTCGTTTCCTGTCTTGTTAATTTTAGCAATTCTGACTGGAGTGAGGTGGTATCTCATTGAGGTTTTGATTTGGATTTCCCTGATGCCAAGCGATGTTCAGCACTTTTTCATGTGTCTTTGGCCATTTGGATGTCTTCTTTGGAAAAATGTTTGTTTATGTCTTCTGTCCATTTCTTGATTGGATTATTTGTTCTTTGGGTGTTGAGTTTGATAAGTTCTTTATAAGTTGTGGATACTAATCCTGTATCTGATATATCATTTGCAAATATCTTCTCCCATTCTGTTGGTTGTCTTTAGGTTTTGTTGACTGTTTCTTTTGCTGTGCAAAAGCTTTTATTTATCTTGATGAAGTCCCAGTAGTTCATTCTTGCCTTTCCTTCCCTTGCCTTTGGTGATGTTTCTAGGAAGAAGTTGCAGTGGCTGAGGTCAAAGAGGTTGCTGCCTGTGTTCTCCTTTAGGATTTTAATGGACTCCTGTCTCACATTTAGGTCTTTTAAACATTTGGAGTCTATTTTGTGTGTGGTGTAAGGAAATGGTCCAGTTTCATTCTGCTGCATGTGGCTGTCCAATTTTCCCAACACCAATTGTTGAAGAGACTGTCTTTTTGCCATTGGACATTCTTTCCTGCTTTGTCGAAGATGAGTTGACCATAGAGTTGAGGGTCCATTTATGGGCTCTCTATTCTATTCCATTGATCTATGTGTCTGTCTTTGTGCCAGTACCATACTGCCTTGATGAAGACAGCTTTGTAATAGAGCTGGAAGTCTGGAATTGTGATGCCACAAGCTTTGCTTTTCTTTTTCAACATTCCTCTGGCTATTTGGGGTCTTTTCTGGTTCCATACAAATTTTAGGATTATTTGTTCCATTTCTTTGAAAAAAGTGGATGGTATTTTGTTGGGGATTGCTTTGAATGTGTAGATTGCTCTAGGTAACATTGACATCTTCACAATATTTGTTCTTCCAATCCATGAGCATGGAAAGTTTTCCCATATCTTTATGTCTTCCTCAATTTCTTTCATGAGTATTTTATAGTTTTCTGAGTACAAATCCTTTGCCTCTTTGGTTAGATTTATTCCTAGGTATCTTATGATTTGGGGTGCAATTGTAAATGGGATCGACTCCTTAATTTTCCTTTCTTCTGTCTTGTTGTTGGTGTATAGGAATGCCACTGATTTCTGTGCATTGATTTTATATCCAGCCACTTGACTGAATTCTTGTATGAGTTCTAGCAGTTTTGGGGTGGAGTCTTTTGGGTTTTCTACATACAGTATCATAACATCTGCAAAGTGTGAGAGTTTGACTTCTTCTTTGCCGATTTGGATGCCTTTGATTTCTTTTTGTTGTCTGATTGCTGTGGCTAGGATTTCTAATACTATTTTGAAGAGCAGTGGTTATAGTGGACATCCCTGCTATGTTCCTGACATTAGGGGGAAAGCTCTCCGTTTTTCCCCAATGAGAATGATATTCGCTGTATGTTTTTCATAGATGGCTTTTATGATAATGAGGTAGGTACCCTCTATCCCTACACTCCAAAGAGTTTTGATCAAGAAAGGATGCTGTACTTTGTCAAATGTTTTTTCTGCATCTATTGAGAGGATCATATGGTTCTTGTTCTTTCTTTTGTTAATGTATTTTATCACATTGATTGATTTGTGGATGTTAAACCAAACTTCCAGCCCAGGGATAAATCCCACTTGGTCGTGGTGAATAATCCTTTTGATAGACTGTTGGATCCTATTGGCTAGTATTTTGGTGAGAATTTTTGCATCCATGATCATCAAGGATATTGGTCTGTAATTCTCCTTTTTGATGGGGTCTTTCTCTGGTTTGGGGATGAAGGTAATGGTGGCCTCATAAAACGAGTTTGGAAGTTTTCCTTCCATTTCTATTTTTTGGAACAGTTTCAGAACAATAGGTATGAATTCTTCTTTAAATGTTTGGTAGAATTCCCCTGGGAAACCATCTGGCCCTGAGTTTTTTTTGTTGGCAGATTTTTGATGACTGCTTCAATTTCCTTAGGGCTTATAGGTCTGTTCAGGTTTTCTACGTCTTCCTGGTTCAATTTTGGTAGTTGATACATCTCTAGGAATACATCCATTTCTTCCAGATTATCTATTTTGCTGGCATAGAGTTGCTCATAATATGTTCTTATAATTGTTTGTATGTCTTTGGTGTTCGTTGTGATCTCTCCTCTTTCATCCATGATTTTGTTGATTTGAGTCCTTTCTCTTTTCTTTTTGATAACTCTGGCCAGGAGTTTATCAATCCTGTTAATTCTTTCAAAGAACCAGCTCCTAGTTTTGTTGATCTGTTCTACTGTTCTTTGGTTTCTATGTCATTGATTTCTGCTCTGATCTTTATTCTTTCTCTTCTCCTGCTGGGTTTAGGCTTTATTGGCTTTTTTTCCTTCTAGCTCTTTTAGGTGTAGTATTAGGTTGTGTATTTGAGAAGTTTCTTATTTCTTGAGAAAGGCTTGTATTGCTATATACTTTCCTCTTCAGACTGCCTTTGCTTCATCCCAAAGATTTTGAACAGTTGTGTTTTCATTTTCATTTGTTTCCATGATTGTTTTTTAATTCTTCTTTAATTTCCTGGTTAACCCATTCTTTCTTTAGTAGGATGCTCTTTAGCGTCCATGTATTTGAGTTCTTTCCTCTTGTGATTGAGTTCAAGTTTCAAAGCATTGTGGTCTGAAAATATGCAAGGAATGATCCCAATTTTTGGTACTGGTTGAGACCTGATTTGTGACCTGGGATGTGATCTATTCTGGAGAATATCCCATGGGCACTAGAGAAAAATGTGTATTCCATTGCTTTGGGATGGAATGTTCTGAATATGTCTGTGAAGTCCATTTGGTCCAGTGTGTCACTTAAAATCTTTATTTCCTTGTTGATCTTTTGCTTAGATGATTTGTCCACTTCAGTGATGGGGATGTTAAAGTCCCCACTATTATTGTATTGTTGTCAATGTGTTTCTTTGCTTTTGTTATTAATTCCCTTATATAATTGGCTGCTCCCATGTTAGGGGCATAGGTATTTACAATTGTTAGATCTTCTTGTTGGACAGACTCTTTAAGTAGGATATAGTGTCCTTCCTCATCTCTTATTACAGTCTTTGGCTTAAAATCTAATTTGTCTTATATGAGGATTGCCACCCCAGCTTTCTTTTGGTGTCCATTATCATAGTAAATGGTTTTCCATCCCCTCACTTTCAATCTGGGGGTGTCTTTGGGTCTAAAAATGAGTCTCTTGCAGACAGCAGATCGATGGGTCTTGTTTTTTAATCCAATCTGATAGCCTGTGTCTTTTGATTGGGCATTTAGCCCATTTACATTCAGGGTAACTATTGAAAGATATGAATTTAGTGCCATGTATTGCCTGTAAGGTGACTGTTTTTGTATATTGTCTGTGTTCCTTTCTGGTCTATGCTGCTTTTGGCTCTCTCTCTGCTTAGACGACCCCTTTCAATATTTCTTGTAGGGCTGCTTTCGTGTTTGCAAATTCCTTTAGTTTTTGTTTGTCCTGGGAGTTTTTATCTCTCCTTCCTTTTTCAATGACAGCCTAGCTAGATATAGTATTCTTGGCTGCATATTTTTCTCATTTAGTGTTCTGAATATATCATGCCAGTCCTTTCTGGCCTGTCCGGTCTCTGTGGATAGGTCTGTTGCCAATCTAACGTTTCTACCATTATAGTTTACATATCTCTTCTCCCGACTCTGGGTCCGACATTGTACTAATGTCCATATTGAGTAGGTCCCTGTCAGTCGGTACTACCTCTTGTTCTTTTCGTTGAGGTGATTTTTTTCCATCTTGTCATTTTGTCCAAAGGAGAACAGATGAATGAGAGAACAAAATGCTAACAGGGTAACAATGTCCCCAGAAAACATACTCTAAACAAATCAGAAAAGACCTGGGCGCCTGGGTGGCTCAGTTGGTTAAGCGACTGCCTTCGGCTCAGGTCATGATCCTGGAGTCCTGGGATCGAGTCCCGCATGGGGCTCCCTGCTCGGCAGAGAGTCTGCTTCTCCCCCTGACCCTCCCCCCTCTCATGCTCTCTCTCTCAATCTCTCTCTCAAATAAATAAATAAAATCTTTAAAAAAAAATCAGAAAAGACCTGAAACCAGAGGAAAAGAAAGGGAAAGAAAGAAAAAAGAAAGAGAAAAAAAAAGAAAATGAAAAAGATAAAAACAAACAAAAACAGAACAAAACAAAAAAAACAGAATATGATCAGTTATGATCAGGCTCGTGCATAGATCAGTGCCACACACTGGATTTTGGGCATATTTTGGTCTGTTAGAAGAAAGTGCCTCCCAAAATTTTAAAGAAAGAAAAACTTATATATGTACAAAAATAAGGGTTGATACGATGAAAGGATGGCATATGACTGTAAAGATGAAAAGTATAAAAAATTTTATAAAAGGAATTGATAAGAAGTTATTTGAAAAAAGAAAGAATAGGATTTTAAAAAAAGAAAGAAAGAAAGAAAGAGAAAAGGGAAGAGAATGTGATCAGGCAGGAGACTAGAACAAAGCCATACACTAGAGATTTAGGGTACATTTTGATCTGTTAGAAGAAAATGTATCTCAAAATTTTAAAGAGAGAACAACATATATAAATACCAAAAATAAGCGTAACTACTATGAAGGGATAGAATATGACTCTAAAAATGAAAAATAAAAATGTTTTTTTAAAAAAGGGATTGATAAGATGCTGGTTGAAAAAGGCAAAAAGAAAAATTCAAAAAAAAATTTAAAAAAACTAACTTTGAAAGACTAAATAATCATGGTAAAAAGCCATGAATTCTATGTGCAGTATTCCCCTAGCGCTGGAGTTCTGCTGTTCTCATTCATTAGTAAACTTGATCTTGGCTAGCGGTTCTTGCTGATCTTCTGGGGGAGGGCCCTGTTGCCTGGTTCTCAAATGCCTTTGCCGGAGGCGGAATTGCCCCACCCTTGCTGGTCTCGGCTAAGTAATCAGCTCCGGTTTGCTCTTGGGAGGTTTTGTTCCCTGCAAGCTTTCCCTACAGCTTTGGAGGAGGTGAGTGAAAATGGCGGCCTCCCAATCTCTGCCCCGGAGGAGCTGAGAACTCTGGGCCCTGCTCCTCAGTGTGTCCCCAGAGAAAAGCAGTCAATCACTCTTGTCTCCCTGGTCTCCGGCCGCACTCCCTGCTCACCTGGCCTGTGACCGAGTGTTTCTAGCTCTGGCACCCGACTTGGTGTGGAGTCTCCAAACCCAGCAGATCCTTGCAGTGCACTCTCACACCGCTCCTCCTGGGGGACGAAGGGGAGTCTCCCCGGATCTGCTGCCTGTTGGGTCCTCGCTGGAGGAGAAGTGGCCTGACTCTATTGCCGATCATAGTTTATGGCAACCCCAAGCTGAGAGCCGGTGCCTCGGCTCCTTCTCTGCAGCTGGCTTCCCTGGTCCGATACCTGGGAGCTCTGGCACACTCAGGCACCTCCGGTCTTTCTGTGACCCTGAGGGTCCTGAGACCACACTGTCCTGAGAGGTTTCCATCCCCCGCTTAGCCACTGGAGCGACGTCCCACAGTGGAGACGACTTCTAAATGTTCCAATTTTGTGGTCCGAGGCTCCATCACTTGCCAGAAGCGCCTGACGGAGGCCCCCTCCCCCGCCGTCTATCCTCCCGAATATCACGTCTGATTCACTTCTCTGCATGTCCTACCTTCCAGAAAGTGGTCACTTTTCTGTCCAGAGAGTTTTTGCTATTCTTTTCTTTGATCTCTTGTTGACTTTGTGGGTGTTCAGAATGGTTTGATCCCTATCCAGCTGAATTCCTGAAACCAGACAAAATCAGGGTCTCCTACTCCTCCGCCATCTTGCTCCTCCCCCTAAGTGGATCGGTATGGACATTTTAACTATATTTGTTATTCTATCCTATGAGCAGGGAATACCTTTCCATTTCTTTGTGTCATCTTAAATTTTTTTCATCAGTGTTTTATAGTTTACAGAATACGGGTCTTCCACTTCTTTGATTAAGTTTATTCCTAGGTATATTATTTTTGGTTCAATTGTGAATGGGGTTGTTTTCTTAATTTCTTTTTCTCTTGCTTCATTGTCATCTATAGAAATGCAATAGATTTTTGTATTTGATTTTGTATCCTGTGACTTTACTGAATTTATCAGTTCTAGTAGTTTCTTGGTGGAGTCTTTTGGGTTTTCTATAGATAGTATCATGTCCTTTGCAAATAGGAAAAGTTTTACTTCTTCCTTATCAATGTGGATGCCTTTTATTTCTTCTTGTTGTCTGATTGCTATGGCTAGGCCTTCCAGTACTACGTTGAATACAAGGGCTGAGAGTGGACATCCCTGTCTTGTTCCTGACCTTCAGGAAAAAACTCATTTTGTGCCATTGGGTATGATGTCAGCTGTAGGGTTTTCATATAAGGCCTTTATTATGTTGAGGCATATGTCCTCTAAACGTACTTTGTTGAAGGATTTTATCCTGAATGTATACTTTGTCCAGTGGTTTTTCTGTATCTATTGAAATAACTTTGCAGTTTTTATCCTTTCTCTTATTGTTGAGAGGTATCATAATGATTGATTTGCAAATATTGAACCACCTTTGCATCCTGGAAATAAATCCCACTTGATTGTGGTGAATGATTTTTTTTAATGTATTGTTGGATTTGGTCTAATATTTTGCTGAGGATTTTTACATCTAGGTTCATCAGTGATATTGGACTGTAGTTATTATTTATTTATTTATTTATTTATCTATTTATTTATTTATTTTTGTAGTGTGTTTATCTGGTTTTGGTTCCAGAGTAATGCAGGCCTTGTAAATGAATTTGGATTTTTTTTTGTCTTTTTCCTCTTCCATTTTTTGTATTTGTATTTTTTGAGAAAAATAGGTATTAAACCTTTAATTGTTTGACAGAATTCACCTGTGAAGCCATCTCCCATGGACTTTTGTTTGTTGGACATTTTTTGATTATAGACTCAATTTCATTGTCAGTAGTTGGTCTGTTCAAGTTTTCTATCTCTTTCTGATTCTATTCTGGGAGGTTGTATGAACCTAGAAATTTATCAGTTTCTTCCAAGTTGTCCAATTTGTTGGCATATAACTTTTCATAATATTCTCCTATAATCCTCAGTATTTCTCTGATGTCAGTTATTTCTCCTCTTTCATTTCACATTTTTTTTTTGTTTTTTTTTTTCAGTCCTTTCTCTCCCTCTTTTTGAAGAGTCTGACTAAAGGTTTTTTAATTTTGTTGATCTTTTCAAAGTACCAGCTCCTGGTTTCATTGAACTTGTTCTATTGGTTTTTGTTTGCTTGTTTGGCTTGTTTTTGTTTGGTTTTGACAATTTTTTAAAAATATTTTATTTATTTGAGAATGAGAGAGAGCACGAGCCTGGGGAGGAGTGGGGACGGAGGAAGCAGGCTCTCCACTGAGCTGGGACCCCAGTGCGGGGCTGGATTCCAGGACTGTGAGATCATGACCTGAACTGAAGGCAGACATTTAACCTACTGAGCCACCCACACACCCGTTTGTTTGTTTTTTAGTTTCTATTTGTTCTATTTATGCTCTAATCTTTATTATGTTGTTTCTTATACCAGTTTGTGGTTTTGTTTGTTGTTCTTTTTCCTAGCTCCCTTAGGTGTAAGGTTAGTTTATTTATTTGAGGTTTTTCTTTCTTCTTGAGGTAGGCCTGTATTGCTATAAATTTCCTTCTTAGAATCACTTTTGCTACATCCCAAGGGGTTTGGACTATTGTGTTTTCATCTTTATTTGTCTCCATGTATTTTTTGATTTCCTCTTTGATTTCTTAGTTGACCCATTTATTGTTTAGGAGTATCTTATTTAACTTCTGTGTTTATGCCCTTTCCAGATTTGTTCTTTTGGTTGATTTCTAATTTCTTGGCATTGTGGTCAGAAAAGATGCATGGAAAGACTTTGATATTTTTTAATTTGTTGAGACTTGTTTGTAGCCTAATATAAGAACTTCTCTGGAGAATGTTCCATTTGAACTTGAAAAGAATGTGTATTCTACTGTTTTAGAATGTAATGTTCTGAATATATCTGTTAAGTCCATCTATTCCAGTGTGTCATTCAAAGTCACTGTTTCCTTGTTGATTTTCTGTTTGGATGATCTATTGATGCAAGTCTTTGTTTTAAAGTCTGTTTTGTCTAATATAAATGTTGCTACTCCAGGTTTCTTTTCACATCCATATGCATGATAAGTGCTTCTTCATCCCTTCACTTTCAGTGTGCAGGTGCCTGTAGGTCTGAAATAAGTCTCTTTTTTAAGCACCATACAGATGGGTCTTTTGGTTTGGTTTGTTTGAAACCATTCTGCCACCTTATTTATATATTTTGATTGGAGCATTTAGTTCATTTACACTCAGAGTAATTATTGATAGGTATGCATTTATTGCCATTTTGTTACTTGTTTTATGATTGTTTTTGTAATTCTTCCCTGTTCCTTTCTTCTCTTGCTCTCTTCTCTTACCTAAGTTGGCTATCTTTAGTGGTATACTTTGATTCCTTTCTCTTTATTTTTCTGCATATGTATTACTAGTTTTTGATTTGTGTTACTATTCAGTTTTATCTTTGCTTATAGCAGTTTATATAAATTTGATGGTCCCTCAAGTTTGAAATCATTCTTTATTCCTCAGCCCCACATGTTTTTGGAAAATGGTATAATACTTTACATTCTTTTATTATTTGTCCCTTGACAAATTTTCATAGATATACTTATTTCTGTGGCTCATGTGCTTCCTACTTTTCTTACTTTTGCTTATAGTTTTTTCCTTTCCACCCAAAGAATCCCCTTTAACATTTCTTGTAGAGCTGGTTTATTGGTCACAAACTCCTTTAGTGGTTTTTTTTTTTGGAAATTATTTACCTCTCCTTCTATTCTGAATGATAGCCTTGCTGCATACAGTATTCTTGGCTGAAGATTTTTTCTTTTCAGCACTATGTATGTATCATGCTATTCTCTTCTGGCCTGCAAAGTTTCTCCAGAAATCTAGATAGACATTTAATGTAACTGCTTTCTTTTCTCTTGCTGCTTTTAAAATTCTTTCCTTTGGGTTCCTGTGTGTCTCAGTCATTTAAGCATCTGATTCTTGATTTCAACTCAGGTCAGATCTCAGGGTTGTGCGATCAAGCCCTATGTTGGGTTCCATGCTCCGTGCAGAATCTACTTGAGATTCTCTCTCTCTCTTCTCCCTCTGCCCCTCCCCCATATCACATAAATCAATAAAATATGTAAAATGTTCTCCTTACCACAATTTTTTTTTTCAATTTTATTTACTATGTGTTTTGGTGTGGACCTTCTTGGGTTGATTTTATTGGGGATCTCTGTGCCTCCTGGATCTGGATTTTTGTTTCCTTTCCCAGATCAGGGAAGTGTTCAGCTATTATTTCTTCAAATAAGTTTTCTGCCCCCCTTTCTTTCTCTTCTCCTTCTTGGATCCCTATAATGTGAGTGTTATTATGCTTGATGGTGTTGCTGAGTTCCCTAAGTCTATTCTCATTTTGCTTTTTTTCTCTTTCACTGCTCAGCTTGTTAACATTCCATTACTCTGTCTTCCAGGTCACTGATTCATTCTTCTGCTTTATCTTGTGTACTATTTATTCCATCTAGGTATTTTTAATTTCATTTATTGTGTCTTTCATTTCTGATTGGTCCTTTTTTCTTTCATTGTTAAAGATCTCACTGATGACCTCCACTCTTTTCTCAAGTCCTGTGTGTACCTATATGATCATTACTTTAAATTTTCTATCAGGCATATTACTTATCTCCACTTCACTTAGGTTTCTTGCTGTAATTTTGTTCTGTGCTTTCATTTGGGACATATTCCTCTGTCTCCTCATTTTGTCTAGATCTTTGTGTCTGTCTCTCTGTGTTAGGAAGGACATCTATGTCTCCTGCAGTTGAATGTAATGGCCTTATGAAGAAGAAGTCCTGTACCCTACCATGCAGTGTCCCCTATTCAACAGAACCTGGTGTTTCAGGGTTGTCTCCTATGTGTAATGCATGTACCTTGTTGTGGTAAGCCGTTTAGTCCTGTTGTCTGTAGAAGTTCCATTTGCCTGTTGTTGGCAGCATTTGGCCACTGTGGTTTAGTGGGCCACTTTAGAGATACCTGGAGCTTGAGCTGAGTCAGACCAGAGATGCAGTAGCAGCAAATTACAGGGCGATTTCCCTGTTATCCCTGGAGGAGTTTTCCTTGGTGTGTGGTGCCTATAGTCAGACCAATTGTCTGCCTCCAGCCCACTGCTAAATTTCTGTCTGACTGCTGGGTGTGATTATCTTTCCCTCCTTCTGGGGGAGTCACTTTGGGGTGGTGCTAGCCACTATGGGGGCTGCTTTTACACTGCCAGGATTGTGGCACTGCCTTGTATGGGCTCTGACCATGAGCTTATTGGAGAGGAAAGATCCCCAAAACACAGCTGGGCAGGGTAATACAGTGGGACGGTGGTGCTAACAAGCTTTGCATGCCCCTGTCCTCTGGATGAGCAGCCTTATAGCACTGGGACTGAGGCAAGCTGTCCAAAGGGGTGGCACAGCATGGGGTGTGGACAGGACAGCAATCCTAACAACTTAGGTAGATTGTTCCATAGGTTGCCCTGTGTTTACACTGGGAGGCAGGAGTAGGAAATGGCACCTGCCAGTTCCTTTATTCCTGGAGGAGTTCCCCTGGGATTTCTGTCCCTCAGAACATGCTCTGGGATTAGTAAATAACTGTCCTTCTTGTATGCTACAGGTACCTTTCAAACTACTGTTTTTGTGCTGTATCTCTGTGGGTTATTTGTCCTGCTGTGTTTTTAAGGGCAGGGACTCAGTTTCCTTCCACTCTTCTAGCTCTTTCAGAGACAAGCCAGATGATTTTTCTTCTAATTCCACATTTTAAGTCCTGCCAGTTATAAAAGCTCACAAAATTCAGCTCCTCTGGTTTCCAAAGCCAAACATTATGGAGATTTGTCTTCCCTGTACAGGCTTCTTCATGTGGGGACCTGTTTCTCTCTCCACTCTGAGGCTTCAGTGTTCTGTCTCCCATAGATAGTCCCAGGAGTCCATTTAGTACCTGACCATGTCTCCACACTTCCTACCCTCTTTGATATGGCTTTTTCTCTACATTTAGTTGTGGAGTTCATTCTGCCAGTCTTCAGGTCATTTTTTGGGTTATTTATACTGATGTGAGTTTTAACTAGTTGTATCCACAGGGCAAGGTGAGCCTAGCACCCTCCTACTCTCCCATTTTCCCCAGAAGCCCAGAATCTTTTGAAGACAGTTAAAATTAGAGTCACTGTGCTCTCTTCATCTTAGGTAAATTGGGGTTTTCATGATTTACTTAAAATTTAACCTATATCTCCCTTGCTAAAGACAAGGAAAATAGGGCTGATAAAAGACCAAAACAAAACAAACAAAAAAAGTACTATACCAAGCAAAGAAACAGACAAAAACTTCAGAACATGTCTATACAAATATATAATGTTATTATAAAATACCAGGTAGCTCCTTCAGTGGAATTTTACTAGCATTATGACAAGGATCTGTAAGTGCAGTCTTCTATGTTGTTGACAAAGGGGTTCTAAAGAAATAATAAATAAAATGGAGAGACTACAGAGATGACCAGTAGATGTTTTTATACCCCAAACTTTAATCCAAATGACTACTATTTTTTTTCACATGGTAACTATTGTGAAGTAATACGATCAAATCAATAGAGAATAGAAAAAAAATAAAGAAACCTAAATTCTACGTAAAGCTCTGTGCCTGAAAAACTGCACCTCGCTGCTTTAGCTTCTTCAATCTATATCATGGTGGCACCAGACTTTCTTGACTCTCAGCAACCTACCTGGTTTTGTTATTTGAAATGTCATCGATAAAAAGTCTAAAACTACAAAATGGGCATTATAATTTCCCCACATTGTTAAATAGTTAAATAACATTGAAAATTCTTAATTTTCAGTTTCTTATTTCAGAATCAAGCAATCAACCCAGTTCACAGAGTTGCAAATATGGGTAAGTTATCAAGGACAAGATATACTTCAATTAATTCTACTCCTCACTACCAAATAATTCAGATGAGAATTTATAAATGTGCCTAGAACTGCCAGAACTATGAGATTCAGAACCTCTGTCTAACAGAGGTCCCAAGCCCAGCATCATTTCAATTTCAGTCAGCTGAGTAAAAATGGATTACCATAGTCTGGTAACTGAGAGAACTAGAAAGTAAAAGATCAGGTTATGTAACTGTAACTTTTTCATGGAATTAATTTGCCAGCCTTAGTTTGTTTTTAAGACATTTGTAACTATTCTAGGCTATTCCAAATCCTTAAAATACATTAAATCAAGATATTTATTTATTTATTATTTATTTATTTACCTTTTATTTTTTTATTATGTTAATCACCATATGTTACATCATTAGTTTTTTAAAATTTTTTATTGTTATGTTAATCATCATATATTACATCATTAGTTTTTGATGTAGTGTTCCATGATTCATTGTTTGTGTATAACATCCAGTGGTCCATTTAGTACATGCCCTTTTATTTTTTTAAAGATTTTATTTATTTATTTATTTGACAGAGAGAGAGAGCATGAGAGAGCACAAGCAGAGGGAGTGACAGAGGGAAAGGGAGAAGCAGACTCCCCACTGAGCAGGGAGCCTATGTGGGGCTTGACCCCAAGACCTTTGGATCATGACCTGAGATGAAGGCAGATGCTTAAACGACTGAGCCACCCAGGCGCCCCTATTTTTTACCTTCTAACTAGCCAACAGGATATCATTCTTTGTTTGAGGGAAACATTCTTAAATTGAGTTTCCATTTAAATGAAGTGAAGAAATTAGGAAAGGGAAAAATTAAATAGATTGTTGATTTCATAATCTAAGGTAAGTAGCATATCATATATTATAATTGGTTTGTACACATTATTTATTTTGAAATAGTTATATATTCACTGGTAGTTGCAAAAAAATGTATAGAAACGTCCTGTGCAACTTTTACCTCTCCTCCTCCAATGTTATTATTCTATATAGTTACAGAATAGTATGAAAACTATGAACTTGGTGTTGGTACAATCTACAGTTTTTATTCAGTTTTCATCACTTTACATACTCTCATTTGTATGTGTACCTTTGTGTGTGTGTGTGTGTGTAGCTCTATTCAATTTTGTCACATATTTAACTTCATGTAACTACTACTCCAATGAAGATGCAGAATTGTTCCATCACCATAAGGCTTCCTCATTCTACCTTAGATAGTCTCCTTCACTATGTCTCCAGAAGACTAATCTCCAGAATCTACTAAGCTGTTTTCCATCTCTATAATTATATTATTTAAAAAATGTTACCTAAGTAGAATCATGGAACATGTAACAATTTGAGACTGACTTATCATTCAATATGCTTCCCTTTAGGTTTCAGCTTAGTTACATATATTCCTTTTCATTTTTGAGTTATAATCCATGGTTTGAATTTATCATAATTGGTTTAACTACTTACTCATTGAAAGACATTTAGGTCATTTCCAGTTTTTGAATTTGTAAGAAAAACTACCATAAACATTTTATTTTTTAAAGATTTTATTTATTTATTTGACTGAGATAGCAAGAACAGGAACACAAGCACAGGGAGTGGGAGAGGGAGAAACAGGCTTCCCGTTGAGCAGGGAGCCAGATGTGGGGCTTGATCCCAGAACGCCAGGATCATGACCTGAGCTGAAGGCAGATGCTTAATGACTGAGCCACCCAGGGGCCCCTACCATAAACATTTTTGTACAGGTTTTTAAGTAAGCATATCTTTTTCATTTCTCTGGGATAAATGTGCAAGAACAGAATTGTTGGGTGATCTGGTATTCATTTTTAAGTGTTTTGTTTTAATTTTAACTACCAAACTAACTTTATAGAATGGTTATACCATTTTAAAATATTTCTGAAAATGCTGAGCATTCCATTTTTCTGCATCCTTACCAACTCTGGGTGTTATTATTATTATTGTTATTATTCTTATTATTTATATTTAATTTTAGTCATTCTGATTGGTGTATAGTGATATTGTTATGGTTTTAATTTACATTTCTTTAATGGGTAATGATGTTGAAGAACTTTTTATGTGCTTATTTTCCATCTGTATATCCCCTTCTGTGAAATGTCCTTGTGTGTGTTTCACTCATTTTCTAATTAGGTTGTTTATAGTTTTATTGTTTAGCTTTGAAAGTTTTTTATATGTACTAGCTACAGGTCTTTTGTCAGATGTATGGTGTGAATATTTCTCCTAGTCTGCAACTAGCCTTTTCATTTTCTTAACAGGGTCTTTTACAGACAAAAACTGTGTAAACGAGGTTTAATTTATCACTTTTCCCTTTTGTTCTGGGGAGGGGGGAAGGTTGTGCTTTTAGTTTCATGTCTAAGGACTCTTCATCTAGTCCTAAATTTCAAAGTATATTCATGTGCTCCTGCACCAATCTTTTCAATGAGAAAAGATTATTCCTCATTGAATTGCTTTAGCATATTTCTCAAAAAACTGTTGGGCATATTTCTGTGGGTCTATTTCTATATTCTGTTTCTGTTCCATTGATCTATGTGTCTTATTCTTTGGCCAATACCACACTGTATTAATTACTGTAGCTATATAATAAGCCTTATTATTGGGAAGAATGATTATTCTCACTTTATTCTTTTCCAAAGTTGTTTTAGCTATTCTAACTCCTGTGACTTTACACATAACTTTGGAACAACCTTGTCTGTTTCTATGAGAAAACCTGAGGGGACTGTGATAGAAATTATCTGAAACTCATAGATCCATTTGAGGAGAATTGATATTTTTACTATGTTGATTCTTCCTGTCCGTGATCATGGTATGTCTCCTTTACTTATTCTTTGGTGTCTTTCTTCACATGACAAAATTTTCAGCATACAAATCCTAACATATATTGTTAGATTTATAAGTATTTCATTTTTTAGCCACGGTAAATGGTCTTGTGTTTTTAATTTTGGTTTCCACATATTCACTTTTAGTATATAAAAATGTAATTAATTCCTATGTATTGATATTATATTCTGTGACCTTGATGGACTCACTCTTTAATTCTAGGAATTTTGAGATGAGTACACTTTGGGGATTTTCTACATGCACAGTCATGTCATCTATGAATGGGACAGTTTGTTTATTCCTTCCAATTTGTACTCCCTTTTTTACCTTTTTATTGCTTTTTTATAATTGCTAGGACTTACAGTACCATGTTGAATAACAATACTGAAAACAAACATCCTTACCTTATTCCTGAACTTAGGGGGAAAGCTTTCAGTTTTTCACCATAAGTATGATGTTAGATAATAATTGTTTTTGTAATTAATGTTCTTTCACATTAATGTTCTTTAACATTAATTTCTCTCTATTCCTGTTTAAAGTTTTTACAATGAATGCATACTGGATGTTGTCGAATTCTTCTGCATCAATTGATACCACACAGGTTTTCTTCTTAACTTGTTCATATAGTGGCTTGCATTGATTGATTTTAGAATGTTGAACCAACTTTGTATACCTGGAATCAATGTCACTTGGCCATATTTATAATTCTTTTTATACATTGTTCTATTCAGTTTGCTAATATTTTTTTAAAGATTTTATTTATTTGACAGAAAGAGAGAGGGAGAGCACAAGCAGGGGGAGCAGCAGGCAAAGGCAGAGAGAGAAGCAGGCTCCCCGCTGAGCAAGCAGCTTGATGCAGGACTCGATCCCAGGACCCTGGGGTCATGACCTGAGCTGAAGGCAGATGCTTAATGACTGAGCTACCCCAGCGTCCCCAATTTGCCAATATTTTATTGAGAATTTTTATATATTTATGAGAGACACTGGTCTCATTTTGTTTTGTTTGGGTTTTTTACTCTTTGTCTGATTCGGTGTCAAAGTAATATTAATCTCATACAATAAGATGGGAAGGATTCCCTCCTTTTCTACTTCCTATAAATGATTGTGTAAGATAGGCATTAATTGTGTAGATATTTTGATAAAACTTCATGGTTAAACAATCTGGACAGGAAGATTTATTTTGGGGGAGATTTTTAATTACAAATTCAATTTCTTTAATAGTTGTAGCACTAATTCAGTTGTCTATTTCATGTTGATTGTGTTTTGGTTGTTTTTGGTTTTTAAGAAATTGGTCCATTTTCTATGTTGTCCAGTTTATAAGTGTGAAGTTGTTCATAGTATTCTCTTATTAATCTTTTAATTGCTATTGGATCTGTTGAGATATCTCCTATTTTGTTCTTGATATTAGTGAATTGTGCCATCTCTTTTAATCTTGTCAGTCTTACTAGAAGTGTGTTACTTATTTTAGTTTTATTGTTTTATTTATTTATTTATTCATGCATTTATTCATTCATTTAGGAGTCAAGTTTTTGTTGTATCAATGCTTTTGTTTTCCTGTTTTCAGTTTTCTTAATTTATCTCATTTTTATTATTTCCTTCCTTCTGTTTGTTTTAGGATGTATCTTCTCATTTTTTTCTAGATTTGTGACCAAGGAATTTAGATTATTGCTATGAGTTTTTTTTTTTCTAATGCAGTATACATTGCCATAAATTTCCCTCTCAACACAGCTTTTACATTTTTTTTATTTCCATTGAGACTTCCTCTTTGACATACAGATTATTTAAAAGTGTATTCGTTAATTTTCAAGTATTTAAAGAACTTCATATTGCCTTTCTGCATTGATTTCTAGTTTAACTCCATTATCATCACACAGACTCTCTGTATTATTTAAATTCTTTAAATTCAAAGAAGTATGTTTTATAACACAAGATATTATCGATCTTGATGAATGTTCCATGGACAGCTGAAAAGAATATATATTCTGCTGTTGTTGGCTGAAGTGTTCTAAAATGTCAATTAGGTTGTGTTAGTTGATCATTCTTTTCAATTCTTATATAATTCTATTTCTTCTTTTAGTTTCACTAATGTTTATTATATGTATTCTGAGTCTCTTTTGTTTGTTGCAAACATACTTAGAATGACTATGTATTTGTGGCGGATTGTTCCTTTTAACATTAAGTAATATCTTTTTGTTCCTAATAATTTTCTTTGCTATGTAGTATATATCATCCAATATTAATTTATCACTCTTGCATTTTCTGATTAACATTTGCATAATGTATCTATTTTCAAACTTTTACTTTCAACCTAGAAATGTCAAGTTTGAAGTAAGTTGCTCATGGACAACATATGATTTTTGTTTTAATTGGTGAATGTAGATTTTTTAAATTTTTTTTTAAACTTTTTTTTTAAGATTTTATTTATTTATTTGAGAGAGAGAGAATGAGAGATAGTGCGAGAGGGAAGAGGGTCAGAGGGAGAAGCAGACTCCCCACTGAGCAGGGAGCCCGATGCGGGACTCGATCCCGGGACTCCAGGATCATGACCTGAGCCGAAGGCAGTCGCTCAACCAACTGAGCCACCCAGGCACCCCTGGTGAATTTAGATTATATTTAAAATAATTACTAATATGATATGACTTAAGATTATTTTATTATGTGTTTTCTGATTGTTTCTTCTATTCTGTTTTCATCTGATTCTCTTGTCTTATTGTGAGTTATTAAAATAAATTTTACTTTATTTAAAAATTTATTTTCACTTTATTTTACTTATTTATTCCAATTTTATTAATGGTGTTTTTGAATATATTTATTCATATCATTTTCTTAGGAATTGATGTAGCTATTACAGTATTCATATTTACTTTGTTTCCTCATACTGGTATAATATTTTATGATTATTATTCTCCTTACCTTTTATATATGATTATCTTAATATTTTCTCTAAATACATTAAGGAAAAACATTAAATCCTCTTACATTTTTTAATTTAAATATCAAATATGGTTTAAGAAATTCATGGAAAAATAATTATGTTTATTTTTATTTTACTCATTCATAGATCTTTCTTTATTGAAGTTTGAATCTTTCTGCTCCCTTTTCTGTTTAGAGAGGGAATTTTAGCCATTCTTTTAGGGTATATATTCTGGTTTCACATTCTTTTAGTAATACTTTATTTGAGAATGTCTCTTTATTTCTTCTCCATTCTTAATAGATAGCTTTTATGGATATAGAGCCCACAGATTCACAGTCAAGAATGTTTTGGGGAGAAGAAGATAGCAGGAGGGGAAGAATGAAGGGGGGAAATCGGACGGGGAGACAAACCATGAAAGACTATGGACTCTGAGAAACAAACTGAGGGTTCTAGAGGGGAGGGGGTTGGGGGATGGGTTAACCTGGTGATGGGTATTAAAAAGGGCATGTTCGGCATGGAACACTGGGTGTTATATGCAAAAAATGAATCCTGGAACACTACATCAAAAACTAATGATGTAATGTATGGTGATTAACATATACTAAAAAATAGAGAAAAAAAGAATGTTTTGGGGGTTTTTATTCTTTTTTTTTTTTTCAGCACTTGAAAAATATTTTGCCACTTCTTCCATGGTTTCAGAAAAGAAATTTTGAGTTGGGTTTCCCCTATAGGTAATGCATTTTTAGTTTCTAGTTGCTCCTAACATTATCTTTTTTTCCTTTAATTTTTTAAAAAAGTACTTATGATGTGCCTTGCCATGGATTTCTTCAGGTTTTACCTATTTGAGGTTCATTCAACTTCTTCAGTCTGAGGTTTATGCCTTGTGTCAAATTTGAGATTTTTTTCAGACATTATGTATTTCTTTTTTTTTTAAGATTTTATTTATTTATTTGACAGAGAGAGACACAGTGAGAGAGGGAACACAAGCAGGGGGAGTGGGAGAGGGATAAGCAGTCTTCCCACCTAGCAGGGAGCCCGATGTGGGGCTAGATCCCAGGACCCCGTGATCATGACCTGAGCTGAAGGCAGACGCTTAACGACTGAGCCACCCAGGCGCCCAGCCATTATCTCTTTGAATGCTTTTTAGCCCGACACTATTTCTTCTGTCTTTCTGTGACTCAGTTGATACAAATGCTAGATAGTTTGTTATTGTCACACAGTTCCCTATGCTGTGTTCATTTTTTTTTTTTCTTTCAGGTTATTTTCTCTAGGTTCAGGAAATTCTATTTTTCTACCCTCAAGTTCACTGATTCTATGCTTTGTCATCTCCTTTGTACTATTGAGTGCATCTAGTGAGTTTGTTTTTTCGCTGTTCTAGAATTCCCAGTTAGCTATTTCTTATAGCCTCTCTTTCTTTGATGAGATTATACTATTTTTTTTTTCATTTCAAGAGAATTCATCATTGTTTATTAAAGCGTTTGTTTATGATGAATTCCAACAACAGAATCATGTCTGTATAGATATCAATCAATGTCTTTTCTTTTTTTTTAAAGATTTTATTTATTTATCTGACAGAGAGAGCTAGAGAGCACAAGCAGAGGGAACAACAGAGGGAGAGGGAGAAGCAAGCTCCCCGCTGAGCAGTGAGCCCAATGCAGAGCTCAATCCCAGGACCTTGGTATCATGACCTGAGCCAAAGGCAGACGCTTAACCATCTGAGCCACCCTGGCGCCCCCTATATATTTTCTTGTTCAGATTGTGATTTTTCCAGTTTTTGATATGGCAAGTGATTTTTAATTATATCCTGGACATTTGAGTATTATATCTTAAGGCTCTTGATCTAATTTAAATCTTCTGTTTTAGCTAACAGTTTTCTGTTTAGGTTAAGTGTATAGGTAGGTCTTTGTCAACTTTTGTGGATTGATTTTGGAAAAAGGCAATTTCATTTTTAGAGTCCTTACAATGTTTTTCTGGTCTCCTTCATCATTCTGGTGTTAATAGGGTTCCTTCTTGCTTTATCCTTGCCTCTTTCTTGCTTCTTTCCTTCCTTCCTTCCTTCCTTCCTTCCTTCCTTCCTTCCTTCCTTCCTTTCTTTCTTTCTTTCTTTTCTTTCTTTCTTCCTTCCTTCCTTCCTTCCTTCCTTCTTTCTTTCTTTCTTTCTTTCTTTCTTTCTTTCTTTCTTTCTTTCTTTCTTTCTTTCTTTCTTTCTTTCTTTCTTTCTTTCTTTCTTTCTTTCTTCCCTCTCTCCCTCCCTCCCTCTTTCTCTCTCTTTTTTTTTCCTTTCACTTGTTTTCTTTTGTTTGGTGTTTAGGTTGCATGCCTCTTTGGCTCCCAGTCTAGGATATATTGGAGCTAAAAAGAAATCACTGGGAACTCACTACACTATTTTCTTAAACTCTGAGGTCCTCAGCCAATTCACTTTCTTCTTTCTAGATGCCAGAATCATTTAATGATTGTCTGTTCAATTATTTCCAAGTATTTACTTATATTTAGAGGAATGATAAAGGGTAAAGTAAATCTATGCCACCTTGTTTGGTACTTGAAGTCCAATTATTATTTTTTTCAAGGTAATTGTGATTTTATTAAACTTTTAATCCTATGATTATAAAACAATATTCTCTTCAAATAGAAATAACAATAATGAGATTAATTAAGTTTGTCACATTTAAATGCAAAATGTGAATTTAGAATGAATATTTTAAGGTAGTATATATTAATATGTTACAAAATTATAGGAACTATGAACCTCTAAATAAGACATTTTAACTAGAAGTTATTTTAAAAGTGATTTTAAAAGGCTTTCAAAAAAAAACTTAGAAATGAAATTTTTCCTTTTTATTTATTTATTTTTAAATTAATTTAAAAAATTTTTTTGAATAAAAGAGCAAATGAAAGATCAACAATATTTATTAGCAGAACATAGATTCATATTTAAAGTTGATGATTTTGGGGCACCTGGGTGGCTCAGTCGTTAAACATCTGCCTTAGGATCAGGTCGTGATCCCAGGGTCCTGGGATCGAGCCCCGCGTGGGGCTCCCTGCTCGGTGGGAAACCTGCTTTTCCCTCTCCACTCCCCCTGCTTGTGTTCCTTCTCTCACTGTGTCTCTCTCTGTCAAATAAATAAATAAAATAAAATAAATAAAGTTGATGATTTTGAGTTTGAATTCTAGTTTACTAACGCACCACCTGTGGAAGCTGGGACAATTCACATAAGCTAAGTAAGCTTCAATTGCCTTGTTCAAAAATCGGAATAAACTCACCATCTTTAAAGTCCTTTGTAGTAGTGTCAAGTTATATAGAGAAATTAACTAGGATAGTATTTGGGAGTTGTAATGGTTATATGGTTATATGTCAATTTGATGAGACCGCAGTGTACCCAAACATTTGATCAAATATTATTCTGGGTGTATCTGTGAGGTTGCATGTGGATAACATTAACATTTGAATCAATAGACTTGCATGAAGGAGATTGTTTTTCCTAATGTGAATGGGCCTCATTCAATCATATGAAGGCCTGAATGAAACAAAAAGGCTGGCCCTCCTACAAGGAAGAGAGAATTTTTCCTGTGTAACTGACATCAAGCAAGGATATCATTTTTTTCCCTGCCTTTGGACTCACACAGAAACATGGGATGATTCTTCTTTAGTCTCAGGCTTGCTGGCTTTCAGACTGGAATTATGCCTCAGTTTTGCTGATTCTCAGGACTTCAGATTTGGATTGGAAATGCCCCACCAGCTTTCCTAAATCTCTAGTTTGCTGACTGCAGATCTTGGGATTTCTTAGCCTCCATAATCATGTGAGTCAATTCTTTATCATCTCTGTGTGTGTGTGTATGTGTGTGTGTGTGTGTGTGTATTGTATTGGTTCTGTTTCTCTGGAGAAATGTGGCTAATACAATAGTTATCAAAAAACAGCTTTTCGGGGAGCCTGGGTGGCTCAGTCGTTAAGCATCTGCCTTCGCTCAGGTCATGATCCTGGCGTCCTGGGATCGAGCCCCGCATCGGTCTCCCTGCTCAGCAAGAAGCCTGCTTCTCCCTCTCCCACTCCCCCTGCTTGTGTTCCCTCTCTTGTTGTGTCTCTCTCTCTGTCAAATAAATAAATAAATAAATAAATAAATAAATAAATAAATAAAAAAGAAGCAGCTTTTCTTTTTTAAAGATTTTATTCATTTGAGAGAGTAACAGAGATAGTGACAGAGAGCACATGAGGGCCTTGATGATCTGGGATCATGCCCCGAGCCTAAGGCAAACGCTTACCTGACTGAGCCACCCAGATGCCCCCAAAACCAGCTTTTCTTATTCATTCATTATATGAATGAATCATATTCATTCATATTTATTCATTATAATGTGCCATTTACTTTAAATATGTTGTGAGAATTAAAAGTATGTTCATTGGTGAGCAAAACAATTTATGCCTATGTCAGTTCTTTTCTGCTTATGAAACTGCTTCTTAAAGAGCAATATCTGAAATACATTATCCCTCAAAGCTAGATTAGATATGTGTTTTATAAATCCAAGGCTGTTGATATTATCCATTTATTTACAACTGCTTCTGATATTTCAAAAGTAAGCTATTGAGGGGCACTTGGGTGGCTCAGTCATTTGAGTGTCCAACTCTTGATTTCAGCTTAGGTCACTATTTCAGGGTATGAGATTGAGCCCTGCTTTGGGCTCTGCACTCAGCTGGACCCTGAGTGTGCAGTCTCTCCTTCTAAAATAAATAAATAAATCTTAAAAAACGTAAGCTATTGATTTTTCCAACCCCCAACCCATCTCCACAAGCAGATCACAATTTTATTATATCCTCAGAACGGTACTTATATAATATACATCAATAATTCTACACTATATAAATAGCATATTTAATTCATATGTCTTTAAATATTCTTATTTTAATAGCTGATGACCAGAATATTTTTGGAAAGTTTAAGAATCTGATATTGCGTCTATTTCACTTACATTGTATCTGGTAAAGCAACATTGAATACATATATATTATTTATAGAGGTTCATTGTGCGCTGATATTTTTACACCATTGTGAATGACATACAATTTTTGAAATGCTCTCAGAAATGTCATACCAGATTAGGAAACTAAGTCTAGCAAAGTTAGAATCTAAATGAATTTGATATTAGAAGTGCAAAGAGATGTGATGGTCAGTATGGCCATCCATCAGGAAGACCCACTTGAAAGATATCTTGAATGTTTTCCAGAAGGATATCATAAAAATAGAAAGTCCAAGAAATAGATGACCACTGTAAATTGAGCAGTGACCTAAATCTACTGTATAAAACAAATGGAGACTAAAGTCCTCTCTTCTTTTGCTTGTTGTCCAATGAAGGATTGACTTTATTTCCAAAGTCTCAGAACCATATATTTCAACTTTGGAAGCAGAGATATATGATTTTGTTGACTCAAAGTGAGGTTGTAATAACCTAGAAAAGAGAACTAGCTAAAGTTGTAGGGGAAATTCCAAACAAAAAGAATGCTACTCCTGGAATAGGTAACAAAACAAAGATTTCCAGTTCTGGACAAGTTTAATAGAAATAAACAAATAAAGCCTATTGGACATGTAACACATGAGGCCATTAATTGCAAAGGAGAATCTAGTGGGCTTTTATGTGGCAGCCATGTAGATATGCTGTTCTTAACTCCTTTCAAGAAATAATTTTCTGTACAACTTCAAGGAGAGCAGTTAGCTGACAGCCTTCAGATGTGAACATTTTATAATCTGGCTCAGTGTTTGAGCTGAGGCTATGTGCCTCCCAGGAAACTCTTAGCCAAAAACTAGCATGGTGGAACTAAAAGGGCCCTGTCATTTCTGCCTAATGAGAAACTCCTCTAATAGACAATCTTTGCTCTGGGAGTATACACTGGATTGGCCAAGGCCACTGGCTCTCAACCAGAGGTCACCATGCCCCCCAAATGACATTTGGAAACACTTAAGAGATACTTTTCATTGTCATAATTAGGGGGTATGCTCCTAGCATGTAGTGACAAAGGCCAGGTAAGCTGGTAAACAGCACAAAATTCATAGGATAGCCCTCAGCAACAAACAGTTATTGGACCCAAAATTTCAATAGTGCTGATGTTGAGAAACTCTAACCTAGATTTGATCCTATCAAGGATCTCTCTGAAGATCTCCTTGCTCAATCCCGCTTCCTTCTCTCTTTCTTTTCACAAGTCACAGCTGCTTTGTGGTCCAAGGACTTTCCTACTCCATTTTGCCCCACCTCTTCTTTGTCTTTCCAGGTGTTAAATTCCCCTTACATTTCTAATTCAGTCTAAGAAGCTAATTTCTGGATGGTCCAAATGACACCTTTTAGTAAACATTCATTAATTATCAACAATACACCAGTGACCTTACTAGGTGCTAAGATAGAAGTGTAAACAAAGTATGAACTTTTACTCAAGAAAATCATGCTTTAAGCAGATAGGCAATTACATGACATAAAATATAATAATATTATATAAAAATTCAATGGAGATTCTACACTACTGGAAGGTGCAAGGCATGCATGCAGTACACATCAAATGAATTCAGTCAGTAAGTATTTCATTGTTAACTTGTGGTCCTTAAATCATCAGTTTAAGGACAGAATTATTCCTAGGACATGGAATTGAAAGGATTTTTCAGATGGCATCAGGTAGCGTCTATGAACAGATGAGGGGTAAAGGCGTAAGAAGATAGTGAGACCCTGACAATGTGCTACACATAAATAGACATCGCTTTTTCTAAAAGTGAAACTCATTATTTCTTTTTAAAATAGATTACTGGCACTCCATAAGCTACAGAATGAAATACATACTGTTTTATATGCTTTTTAAGATCCTTCCAAATCAGCTATAATGTCCATTTTGAGACTAACCTTATATATCTCCCATACACACCCTCAATTTTCATTTATTCCTTATTGAGAACCTGAGCATCTATCACATGCTAGGGTTCTGAGGTAGGCAGTTTTTGATCTAATAGTGAGCAAGACGGACACAGCCTCCATGTTCACGTTGCTTATAGCCATTAAGTATTACTTGCCCTTTTCAAGCTTACTGTGCTTCTTTTTTGTCCATGCTCCTTCCCATGATTAAACTTCCTTTAGATTTCCTTAGTCTGACAATTTCTTCTCTATATTTCAAGTCTAGTATCTTTCAGAATTTTTTCCTTTAATCTAATACTTTGTTGTACTTTGTAGCACTTTGTTTATATCCCAGTTCTCACATATAATAGTTTAGCATAGATGAATTTTTCTCCTGATCTAAATTTGCGAACAACTTGAAGATATGTCATAACTTATCTATACTTGCTTCCAGGCAACCAGCAAAGTGCCTGGCATAGTTAGACACTCAATAAATGATCACATTTGATGATGTATTTATTGTCAAATTTTCAACAGCTCAAACATTAACAAAATCTTAATGTCAAACATGCATTGTATTTATTTTGGATATTGAAAACTTGGCACATGGTTAGCTATCATTAGTTCTTGGGCATTTCTCTGTGCTATGTTTACTCTTTTTGATTTGCCCAATACTGAAGCTTCATCCTCTCTGGACACCTTGCCTGAGTAATTTGCTTTTCCTAACATCCATCAAAGCAGGTCACTTCACTCAAGGGCAAAGCATGCTGAAATGGAGAATACTTGTGGGACTGGTTCACTTTTTTCAGATGGGAGAATAAAGAATCTGTAACCTAGGCAAATTCTCTAGCTTCAGGTATACTGTGTGTAATTGCTTAGACACTTTTACAAAAGAGGAAGCACCTAAGATTTAAAGTATGTTACAAAATGTGAGTACTAGATCAATTTTCTAAATTAACAAGTTTAATTGATGATTAAAATAGTGGGGTGATAAGTGAGAAAAATGATAGAATGTATGGTACAAGCTTTTTCATGTTATACACGTTTCCTATAAGAATTTAGGAAGTTTTTAAATACTCTAAGGTAACTATAACAAGGGACGCATTTGTAATATTATTGCAAGAACCTGAGATTTTGAGAGAACAGATGTGAGTTTTAAATCTCAGCTTGTTGTGTGATATTGTTCAAAACTTTTAATCACTCTAACACCTAACTTCCTCATATATATAAAAGATAATAACTACTAAAAATAGATATTACATAATTTTTATGATATTTAAATGACACAAATGAAAGTTGGCAATATAGTATACATTTGACAAGTGTTTACTGATCCTAATCTAGCTTCTTGTTTTTCAATTAAAGTTTTAAGTTTAGAGGATTGAGGTCAATAGCTCAAAGCAGCATATGATACAACCATAATTTGGGCCAGAAGTGAGAAAATAAAAACACATGGCCTCTACATCAAATGTAATGTTTTAGTTTGATAGAAATTTGCAGCCTGAGATTATTTTTCTTTTAATTTTACCAAAGGATATTTAACAGTAAAATTATGTCTTGAAGAGTCTCATAATAACATTTGCATCTTAACTAGCAACATCAAATTGTTTTACTTTGCAATGAACAATAACATTATGATGAAACTTAATTTCAGACTTAATAGTTTAGAATTTTTTATCATTTAGACTAGACCTAGTGAAGTTCAAGTTATCTATGAATAAAACTAGCAGATATCATAATACTCTCTTATTGTAGGTATTGTTGTGCTAGATAAGACATAAGACATTTTTCACCTCTACAGTGGCTTTATAATATTCTACTTCATAAGGTTTCTTATAGGATTAAATAAAATTGTGTATGTGACATTGTTTTGGAAGTAAAACACATATGAGAGTTTGTCTTTGTCATATTCAGGAAGTTGAGGTTAAAAGAAAAAAAAAAAGAGTGATTCCTGGCTGTATACCTCATTCTGGCATCCTATCAGTTAGGTTTGCTGCCAAGTGCGTGTGGCTTAGTGCATGTGGCCTACTCCATGGCCCATTAGATGTCCAGGAAAGATTCTTTCAGGGTAACCTGTGTTTACCTGCTCCATGGAGGAGGAGATTTGCCAAGCAGTATATTTCTGAAAGTAAAATAAATCTCTCCCTTGGCATTAGGAAAATTAAGATACATTAATATTTCCTTTACAAATTATGTTTGCAAGTATAAATTTCTAAAGTTAAATTAACTTTATTCAGAAGCTATATACTTTCAGAACAAGATTAATTGTTCTTAGAAACAAGGAGTTTAATGAGATAAGCAACTAGTTAACTTTACAATGTGGCTGCAAAGCAAAATAGCTATTGCTGTGGACACTAAGAGTGACACTCACTGTTCAAAAGCAATTATGGTGGTTTAAATGCCAGTAATTTTGTTCTTAGCCATTTTCCGCTTGAATTATTCCAATATGTTTTAAAAACTGCCACACTGAATGTTATTAATGGTGCAACGAATTGACTAGTATTATAGGAATGGATCTATTATTTTTATGGGTATATTTAATTGTACTTGTTTCCTTTAGATTTGTAATTAAAACCGGCAGTAAAAATGATGTCTTCGTATCTAAGTGTGCATTTTTAGACTAAAACATATCTCATAATTAGTGCTAATATACAGATAGTTCAGAAAGATATAGTGCTAACATATTAAAGTGGATTGAAAATCCTATTATTAGTCCTATTATTAATATAAACCCTGTCAGCAGGAAACAATAAAACACAAATACATAAATACTATACATGGATTATTTGTTGCTTCAGTTTCTTGCGCAAGTTTCTTGATGTTATAGACTAAACGTCAGAGAGATCCGGACATAAATGGTGGCCTGATCCCACAGGGAAGAGTTTATCAGTTCCACTGTATTTAATACTGTCGAACACTGCACATTTCAAATACTATCTCAAGAATTTACTACAGATTCGAAGTGTAAGAGGTAAAAATCCACACATTTTTGCAGACTGGTGTGACAATTCACCAAATAATGATCTCTAACTATTTTCACTCGGTATTAGGCAGCCACCAATTAGAAGACTGAGTTCTCAGAGTCTCTAAGGGCAGTTCCACACTTCACATTTTCAGTGGCAAATTATATTTGACATTTAATTTAAAACCAAGGCACCATAACATGAAATCTTCTAGGCCATTAATGATAAAGCATTAAGGTATCCTCCCATTTTCTTGTTGCCTGAGGCTACCTGTGGTATTTCCCAGAAGGCTGTGTCATTATTGCAGCATTATGTCCATTCGGTAGTATTCCTAATGCACATATATAATCTGAATACTAGGCACGGTTCTTAGATGCTGTTACAAACCTCATACAGTTGCTTGTGAACAGAAAACTTAGGACATGAGCCCTATAGACAATAAGCTATCAATTGAATTTTTTGTTGTTGTGATGATGGTAGTAGTTACAGTGATTATGTTTTATATTTAAGGAGAATGTAAAGACATAGACAATTTTTAAAAATAATAAAGGATACTTGATATAAGAATACCCTGCTTTCGGGGCGCCTGGGTGGCTCAGTCGTTAAGCGTCTGCCTTCGGCTCAGGTCATGATCCCAGGGTCTTGGGATCGAGCCCCACATCGGGCTCCCTGCTCCGCGGGAAGCCTGCTTCGCTTCTCCCTCTCCCACTCCCCCTGCTTGTGTTCCCTCTCTCACTGTGTCTCTCTCTGTCAAATAAATAAATAAAATCTTTAAAAAAAAAAAAAAAGAATACCCTGCTTTGTTTGTAATTACATCTATTATATCCATTGGGAGCCTGATTTTCCTATAAATTCCTTCTTCATTGAATCTAGTTATTTATGGTTGTGATATAGTTGAAATGTGGGATTTGAAACTAGATAGAGGTGGGTTCAATACCTATTATATTATCTACTGATTGTGACTCCTTCAGAATTTTATATAACCTCTTTAAGACCACTTATTTTTCTTGTGTGAATAAAGATACATATGATTCTTTGAGAATTTTTGAAAATCTTGTATTAATAAGACCATTTCAAATTAGATTTAGGAAATACCTTACCAAGTAGCACAGGATAGTATTTAAGAACTCATGCTGTGGGTTTGAAATCAGCTCTGCTCTTTTTGAGTAACTAAACCTTGGACAATTTATTTAAAATCTCTGGGTCTGAGTTGGGGTAGCCTCTAACCTTATGCAGCTATTAAGCACTTGAAATGTGGTTAGTACATATTGAGATACTTAAGTGTAAAATACACATTGGATTTCAAAGACGGTACAAAAAAAGGAATGCAAAATATTGCAGTAATTTGTTTTTATATTTATTTTGTGTTGAAGTGATTACATTGTAGATTATGTATATTGGATTTTACTCTATGTTTCACTTGTTTTCCCCTTTTCAAAAAAATGTGACTATTGATTTTGTGGCCCACTTTGCATTTCCATTGGACAATGCTTCTTTATTTTTATTGTCTTATTTTTATTTTTCTCATCTACAAAACATAATTCATAATGGTATCTTCAAAGAGTTTCTATGGGTATTAACAATATCATGTATAAAAACCAATTTTTTCCAGTGCTTAGAACACAGTAGGTATTAGTGGCATATCCTATAGTTCAAGTTCTTATTCAAGTGGGGTGGAGAGCAAGTTTCCCTGAATTGTGAGATCCTGTTCACTGCATTTTTCTGGTTTATATGCTTAGAACAGGAAGCACAGGCTGTACTGTTTTTTTGCAGATTTACCATGTTACATACCACTCCATAAATTTAATATTTTATTGAGTTTATTTATTAATCAATCTGTCTTTCTTTATATTTTAAGATTCCTGAGAGCAGAGAATGTGACTTATGCATCTTAACATCTCCAGGACAGGGCTTTATCAGACTTTTACATATTTATTGTTACAGACTTTATAATTCCTAAATATTTACTAACTGTAACTGGTTAGCAATTTCAGTGAAAAGAGTTGCTTATGATTTGAAGGCTGATAGTCTATTTTATCTGTTCAAATAATGCCCCCCAAATATAGAGAATTGACAGATGCCATCATTACCTGAATAAATGCCAGTTTTAAATACTTAGCTTCTGAGACTGAAAGAAAGACATTACAGAGAGTCACCCTAGTTAAATTCTTACCAATAAAAAGATTCATTTAGATTGTCTCAGGCTCTCTCCCTCTCTATCTCTCACATACACATACAAACTTACATACACTTTCCCCTGTTCCCCACATACCATCTGATCTATAACTTAGCTTAGAATGTGGCTAGTAATAGTATTTTTGAAAGGTTAAGTAACTGACAAACTACCAACACACAAGTATAGTACAACTTCTCTAATTAGAATTCACCTAATTGATTTTTTAAATATTTTACACCCTAAATTTAAAAAAAAAAGAAAAAGAAGGAATCAAATAAGAAACACAATTTGAGTGAATTAAAAACAATCCTAAAATGCATGCTATGCTCAGTGGGTTTAATTCAGTCTACCATATCTAGAAGAGGTTTTATTCCAAAGAAAAACTGAATATAATATAGAGAGGTTTTCAGAAAAACTGAGTATCATATAGAGAGGTGGTGGAGGGAGGGAGAGGGGAGATAGTATTTTTACAAAGACTTTGTAACATTTCTCACCACTCATTTCTCACTAAATCAGTGATTCTCAACCTAGCTGTACATTAGAATCATCTGGGGAACTTTTAAGACATTCCCATACCCAGGCCCTGTGCCAGATTATTTGAATCAGAAACTCATATTGGAGCTCCCAGGTGATTCTAATTGGATCCAGAATAGATTTTGACAATATTCTGAGGATCCCATCTTTTTTCTTCTATAGCACCAAAGGAGAAGGGAATGAAATTAACGTGTGGCTCAGTAGTAGTAGCAGCTCAAATTCAACAAAGCTAAGACTGAACTTGAATTTTTCTCCATCTCCTTTTCTCTTACCCTCCACGCCCAACACACTGACACATTCTACAGAGTTCTCGTGTTAGTCCGTCACTCCTTTGTTACAATAATAGCCTACTCTTGCTATCATCTTCTTTTGCCTGAACCACTGAAATTTCCTAATATCTGGTCTTCTGTATTGCCTGTTGTGTCCCTCCAGTTTGTTATCCATACCATAGTTAGAGTAATATCTTTAAAATGTATCCAAATATATTCATATCACCAAACTCATAAAATGCCTTCTGCATTGATGTAGACCATATTCGCCAACACAGTCTATGAAGTTCTGCATGGTGTGGTCTCTAGCTACTTCCCAAGACTCAACACATGTCACTGTTTCTTTTTTTTACACTCTACTCCAGTACCCTAACCTTGTCTGAACACAACCGGCTCTCTCTCAAAATACTACCTTCTGCATGCCTTGCTTAAATCTGGAATGCTCTTATTTCTTTTCATCATTATAATACAGTTGATTTATCACTACTCAGGGAAGTCCTCCCAGACTAACCCAACATGGGAAAAAAATCACTGTATTATATGCTCATTGAACTGTACACTTCCCCTATATAATGGGACCCAAATCTGCTATTATTCTATTACATAGTAGTGTGATTTCTGGAGTGATACTCCAATTATGTAACAACTTGGATAGCAGTATAAAATAATATATAATTAACACCTAAGTTAAAAATTTACATATATTCCCCATTCTCTAAATAAACTAATACATATATATCTGCATATGTGTGTATTTGTTTGTAAACCACCATTTACCAAGTGGTCGTTTGTAGCACAAATTTTCCATCAAATTATTCTGACCATGCCCAAATTATTTGCTGACTTTTGGATAGCATGTTTGTGATCTTTTGTTTAAATCTTTTGCCATGAGCTAAGTAAAATTCCCTTTTAAGTCATATTTTGACATAGGACTCATATGAAGCTTTTTAATGACAATTTTACTAAAATTATAGTCATTAGGTGATAATATCAATAAGCGGAGAATTGTTCTTGATATCAACAATTGTATTCATGGTACTAAGTCAACTACTACCAAATTAATAGAAATTATATTTAATTTGTTTTTAACCCCTATAATCCTATATAAGGTGTTTTAATACATTCAATATTTTTATTATTGACTAAGTTACAAAATCATTTATTGGAACACCTTATTTAATTAAGTTCAACCTAATTCTCTAAGCCAGATATGTGAGGTAGAACAGTGTGGCAGTTAGCTTTCATTTATGTTTGCAAATTTATTTTGTTATTGGCCAAAAAAGCAGGCCTTTGATGGGTTTTGACAAGGTATTGAATTAAAGGTAGAAATTAATAGTGATGGTGAAAAGGACAACTTCTCAATATTCCCAGGTCTAATGTCCCCTAAATAAAACCCTATGGAACCCTCTCAATGTGCACAGAGCTTGAACTGTTTTCTAGATCCTCAGCTGTTCCCATTAACATCAAACTCCTGTTCTCTCTAGTCCCCTCAAAGCTATTATTCTAAGGAAGGTATGGTTTTCCTGCAAGGAAGGGAGTTGGTGAGAGTGCTGGATGGCAATGGCTGCACATAGACCTTTGGGGCTACATGAGCTTTGACTCTGGGACAATGGGTTTCCAGTCCCTTACCAGTACCCACGGTTATCTTTCTTGCTGTTACCCCCCAAACTGGCTTAGGTATAAGCTTATGAGTGGAAGAGGGCTAGCTTTTAAGCTGACAGGCCTGCTCCTATGGTGACCCACACACATGCACTCTCACCGTTCCTTGGAGCAAGGGTGGAGACCAGAAAATGGAATGTCTGCCTTTGTTTACCTCCCTTAGGTCCAATGATAGAGCCAAGGAGGAAGGATTTGGGGGTGCTAGGTGGTATTTACACTGAACAATCAAAACAGAAGTGGGTAGAACTGGAATCAGTTACCAAAGACCTGATTTTGTGCCTGGTGTTAATACTTCAGCTGCTGCATAACAGAAGGGCAGAGAAGGAGGCAGCACCCCTTGGGACAGCTGCTATTTATCCATTTTAACAATTGATATGTAAGTATCAGCTAGTTTATCCTTGTCAGTGTGTGTCCCAGTGAAATATCAGACTTGTGTAATTCTTCTCTGATTTCAACCTCCTACCAGAGTACAGTTTCCATGAGGTTCAAGGCCATGGCTAGTTGGGCTCCTCTTTTCTCGCACATTGACTAGTTAGAAACAGTATCACGTAGCAGGCCTTTAATACATGCTCTTTATTATGTCAATCAATAAAAGAAAATCTTAAACATCTCGTAAAATCTGGACTTCCTTTTTGGTTTCATGCTAAAATGACAAAATTATTTTACCTTGTTAAATTAGACTGTTACTAACCTGCAGCTTTTCACTGCTGACTGATTTCTAAAGGAGGTTTACAAACAATAAAGAAAATAGGCCATTAATTATTTTTATATTTTTCTAAGGCAGGGAAGTATAACTCTGTAGGAACATGTCAAGAAGTTAGGGGATCTTGAGTTTATACAATTTTGGGGCCTTTGGAAAAAGAATATACAATCACGAATGCCCAATTAGGTACAAAGTAAATGTTTATATGGTTAAAGAAAAATGCCACACACATTGCTAATATATAAAAACTGACAAATACCAAGAACACAAAATCCAGAAAAGTTTTTATTACATGTGTGATACAATGTGTGCGTGTGTATGTACTCTTAATCTGCGTTTTCTATTTCATCCATCCCCCCACCAAACTTCCCTTTGGCAACTACCAGTTTATTCTCTGTATTTACGTCTTTTTTTTTTTTTTTTTTTGGTTTGTCTCTTTTTTTCTTTGTTCATTTGTTTTGTTTCTTAAACCACGTATGAGTGAAATTATATGGCATTTATCTTTCTCTGACTGACTTATTTCACTAAACATTATATTCTCTAGCTCCATCCATGTTGTGGCAAGTGGAAAGATTTCCTTCTTTTTTATGGTTGAGTAATATTACATTGTATATGTATACCACCTCTTCTTTATCCACTCTTCTGTTGATGGACACTGCTATTTCCATAGTTGGAAGTTGTAAATAATGCTGCTATAAACATAGGTGTGTATATATCCCTTTAATTAGTGTTTTTATATTCTCTGGGTAAATACTCAGTAATGGAATTACTGGAAAATATCATTTTTCTGTTTTTAGTTTTTTGAGGAAACTCCATACTGTTTTCTACCGTGGTTGTATTTGCATACATACCAACAGTGTATGAGGGTTCCCACTTCTTCATGTCCTTACTAACACTTGTTATTTCTTTTATTTTGATTTTTTTCCATTCTGATAGGTCTACAGTGATATCTCATTATGGTTTTAATTTGCATTTCCCTAATTTTTTCATGTGTCTTTTGGTCATCTATATAGCTTCTTTGGAAAAATGTCTATTCAGGTCCTCTGCCCATTTTTAATCAGATTATTGGTTCGTGTGTGTGTGTTGGGTTGTACAAGTTCTTTACATTTTTTGGATATTAACCCCTTATCAGACATATCATTTGCAAATATATTCTCCCATTCAGTATGTTGCCTTTTTGTTTTTCATGGTTTCCTTC
Source organism: Zalophus californianus (assembly GCF_009762305.2). Classification (NCBI taxonomy): domain Eukaryota; kingdom Metazoa; phylum Chordata; class Mammalia; order Carnivora; family Otariidae; genus Zalophus; species Zalophus californianus. The sequence goes on from NC_045605.1 coordinate 33,333,593, forward strand.
CCTGTGCAGAAGGTTTTTATTTTGGTTTAGTCTCAATAGTTTAATTTTGCTTTTGTTTCCCTTGACAGAGGAGACTTCTCTAGAAAAATGTTTCTATAGCCAATGTCAAAGAAATTACTACTTATTTTCTTTTCAGGAATTTTATGGTTTCAGAGCTCAAATTTAGGTCTTTAATCCATTTTGAGCTTATTCCTCTAATATTTCTTAAATATATTTAAATATTTTGGCTTCATCTTTGTAGGAAACACCAATTATGTAAATATTAAATGCTATATGTTTAACATTTTCTAATCTTATTTTATTTTTTCTTTTCATTTTTCTTTTCCTTTCTATTTCTATACTCCATGGTAGTTATGATGTTTTCCACATTGTCCATTCTACCTTATTCTTTTTTATTATTTAAAATTTTTCTGCTGTACTGAGTTCTATAAGTTCATTTTAATAAAATACTGTTGTCTCACCATCCTTTTCAAGTTCAGGCATTGCAAATTTTTTAGTATTCCTTCACTGAAACGATTGTTTTGTTACGATTTCTAGGTTGCATTAAAATATTTGGCCTAAATTTTCTGTTTCATGGCATCATTATTCCAGCAAAGCTTTCCTTTAGTATTTTTATATTGATTCTTTTTCAACTTCTATATTATTCATCAGAGAATGAGTTGGATTTCCCGGCCCATTTATTTGTAGGAATTTCCTCCAAGGAGTGCATGTTTTGCTTTCTCTTCTGCAGTCTGCACCCCTAGGCTGTGGGTCATTCTCTGTGGGTCTTTTTGCACCTTTGTTCAATGCAGCTTCTGCGTGATCTCTACCTACTCCTTCTAGATCCTGTGGATCTTGTTAGATGCAGATTATAAGATTTTTCAATTCTGGGTTTGCAGTATACATTCATGAAAATGCATTTTTACTGGCATTTCCTGGGCAGCTGTATGGTCATTCTTTTCATTTCCCCTTGCAAGGCTTCTGTTGCACTTCACGAAGATGGCTTTTGTGAGAGTAATACTTGCTTTTGGCAAGGATGAATGATACATACCTTTAAATTTCAGTGAAAACGGAGAGGTTTTTGTTTGTTTACCTATTTACTTTGTTGTTTTTGTGTCATATGGAGGAAAAAAAGGAAAATTACTATGTGTTGCTGCCATATTCAGAATGGAAGTTTTGGGATTAAGTTTTCCTCTATATTGTTTTGTATTGTTAAATTTGTTGCAACTGCTCAAAACTTATTTTATAATTAAAAAAACAGTATATCTTAAAGGCATAATGTCACTTATTGTCTAACAGGTCATTTATTTTAAGACAGAAGTTGCACAAAGGAATTGGAAGGGTATTTAGACTAGGAATAGTATTCATTTCCTTTGTGCATATACTCTGGAGTTTCTTAAAAGGAAGAAAAGGTCATTCAGAAGCCACTGAGGAAACCCTAAGGGTAGGGGCATTGGTTCTGCTGAATAAATGTTAGATAGATTATAATCCTTGGGGGAAATCTCAGGGCAAAGCAGTCATAAGCTAAAGTACAATCAATAGATAAAGCAGTGAACAGAAGAGGCATTTAGCTCAAAAGCAAACAATCAGCTGTTTCAGACATTATAGCCTTCCCACGGGAGACAGGTGGCTTTGCTCTTAGTTAAAAGGGCAATGGATCTCAGGAGACATATAAGATGTTAACAGGCTTACAAGGAGCACATAGGTAATTGGGTGCTTTGTGTTTTTCATGCACATGCTTAATTACAAATGCACAGTCTGTGTGTTTAATCAGGCCCAATTGTGGAAAAGGTGTAAAGCTTTCTCTCTGTGACTAAAACATCAGAGCAGTTTCATGATCTTGAAAATAGAAATTGCAGCAGCGGTGTGTTTCTCAGTATGTTGGCTAAATTTTACAGACTGTGTATTCATGCATCATCTACTTTTCATTTTGGAATGGGAATAATGCCACCATGATACATATGTAGGTATCTGCTGTAAAGAAACAAGAGTAAACACAGATTTACACCTTACCATGTATGATGTCATGTCTTGTATGTAGTAGGTGCTAAATAAATGTTCATTAATTTGTCTTAATAAAGTATCATCATATCTCAAAGATCAGTGATCATTAATTGGGACAATTTGCTAAAGTTTCTCACTTGTTGGTCAGCTCTAATCTAGGGAGATACACTCCCAAACTATCTATGCATCACTGTCACTGAGACCACAAGCAATCCAGAAACCTCTGCATTCCTTTTGAGCTATTCTTGCATAAACCATTTCATCTCTTTGTAAAGCCAGTTCCGGACCTCTCTGCTTTCAGATTTCAGCAAAAAGCATGATTTCTGAAATGAAGTCATCTAATGAATTGAATGAGGTATTTTGGGCAGTTCTAAGTATCAAAGGAGACCACACAGCACCTGGCAGGTTTTGGTCCCCACAGTCTGATATATAAGCTAGTGAGAAGAGCTCTATTTTGAAGCATTTGAGAGGAAACCACACTATTTATTTTTCTTCTTTTACCACATTTATTTCTTTCTATATATTTTTGTTTTTTATTATTAAATCAAATTATTGGTATAGCAGAATCAGAGACTATACGGAGTATTAGCAGACCAACAAACTCTAATGTAGCCTTATATTTAGTTGCTTAAAGAGAATCTGAGGGTAGCTTTCTTTTACTTGCAAATCTAAGGAGCTGAAGTCTTGACCTCAAAGGAAAAAAAAAATGTTATTTATTAAAAAAAAATTTACAAATAAAAGTATAATGGCTTTGGGGCACCTGAGTGGCTCAGTCAGTTAAGCCTCTGACTCTTGATTTCCCCTCAGGTCATGATCTCAGGGTCCTAAGATCAAGCCCCCTGTAGCTCAGCATGGAGCCTGCTGAGGATTCTTTCTGTCCCTCTCCCTCTGCCTCTCCCCTGCTGCTCCCACAGGCATGCCCAGAACACAAGTTCTCTTTCTCTCTTAAAAAATATATATATAGGGCGCCTGGGTGGCTCAGTTGGTTAAGAGACTGCCTTCGGCTCAGGTCATGATCCTGGAGTCCCGGGATGGAGTCCCGCATCAGGCTCCCTGCTCGGTAGAGAGTCTGCTTCTCCCTCTGACCCTCTCCCCTCTCGTGCTCTCTCTATCTCATCCTCTCTCTCAAATAAATAAATAAAATCTTAAAAAAAAAACTGCTTGCAAATTTAAAATTATAAAACAAGACTACTTTTAAAAGCCATTATATATATATTTTTAAAGATTTTATTTATTTATTTGACAGAGAGGATGAGATAGAGAGAGCACGAGAGGGGAGAGGGTCAGAGGGAGAAGCAGACTCCTCGCGGAGCGGGAAGCCCGATGCGGGACTGGATCCCGCGACTCCAGGATCATGACCTCAGCCGAAGGCAGTCGCTTAACCAACTGAGCCACCCAGGCGTCTTGTTTTAATATAAAGTAAATTTGTTCTTTTGTTTTTTAATGATTTTATTTATTTATTTGACAGATATAGCGAGAGAGGGAACACAAGCAGGGGGAGTGGGATTGGGAGAAGCCACTTCCTGTGGAGCAGGGAGCCCGATGCAGGGCTCGATTCCAGAACCCTGGGACCACGACCTGATCCAAAGGCAGACGCTTAACGACTGAGCCACCCAGGCGTCCCTGTTCTTTTGTTTTTCTAATGACAGTGTTTCTTTGTGCCTTTCAGAGCAACCAGATTGGTAATTGCTCTCTTTATATTCTAGCTTTGGGATGTCTTGAGGGAAAACACCAGGTCAGTCATTGTGTTTCTGATTAGAAATTCATACTCAAGTCTCTGCTGACTTCGCTTACCTTTTTGTGGCTACCAAAATCATATTCTTCCTTTTACTTTCTTAATGTGGACGTACTACTACTCTAGTCTAACAGGTCTTGGCATTCCCTCAAATAGTTGTACCTTGTAGCTCTTATCTTAATTCTCCTTATGCCAATTCAAGAATATTCTCTGTCACCTCATTTTTGTTACCTCACTCAAGTCTATTCATCTTTTAAATGGTCCCATGTCATCCTAATTCAAAGTAAATTCTGCTTTTTCAAAATTCCTATGCTACTTATCTCGACCATGTATTAAGCACATCAATTGCAGCCTTATATATTTGGTTATCTTTTTATACATGCATTACAAACTCCTTGGGAATAGTGACGATTATACTTAACAGGTATTTAAAAAATAATCAAAACTTCTAAAGATATAGCGGCATTGGGAAGTCCTCCTAAACAAGATATGATTTTTTTTAAATTATAAGTTGACTTGGAAAGTCACATTTAGCTTTCATTTTTTGATTCATCAGCTTGTGTTCTCACTTTTGTTTTCATCTTGCTATAATTTTTATAACTTCTTACTAATAAACAGACAAGGTCTTCCTGATGCAAAAAAAAGTATTAACACAAGAAAAAATGACTTTATTTTATATAATACTTTATTATGTATAATTTTGATGAGGACTGAGGCATATCAGCTAATATCTTTTTTCACGTTTGCCCTATACTCTGAGTGATTCAAATAAGAGTATTTTTTTTAGGTGTGATTAATACCTTCTGAAAGCCATCTGATTATAGAAATTTAATGACTAAAATTAGTATAAGAAGATGGAAGTGTTTTAGTATTCTTATAGCTTACTATACTTTTTTATGGGAAATAAATACAGATATAAATATACCTAATTGATGGAGGCATTATCTCCTGATTTATCTGCACAAATACTACAAAGATGGACTTTCACAAATACTTTTGATGGACTTTCACTAATCAGTATTTTTTGTTATTTGGTTTTAATTTGACAAACTCAATGGAAACAATATGAAAAATATATCTACAGAAACTATATCCACACAAATTTATCCCTTTTCTTTTCTATCAACCTAAATAAAAAATAAGGATGTCATTATAACTTTAACTTAAAATGATCATCTTATGGAAATATAAAACAAACTTACATAATCAGAAGCCTTCACAACTTAGTCAGGGAACCTTCCCAAATAGCCACCTGACAAACCAGGTTATAAAGCAACGTCACAAATGATCCAAACCAAAGGATATGATTCACCATTTTCTACTTATTGCTATGGCATGTAGGATCATAAAATGTCTGTTATCAAAGGAGATTTTTGGAGAATTATTTTTATTCAATATTGTCAATGTTGAAATTATAGAACAGGGACACCAACCGCTTTATTTTCTTTCTTTTTTTTTTTTTTTTTTCTGTTTCTGGTCATTTCTTTAATTCCTAAAAAATACAAACCTTTATTTTTGGCTCAGTAGGGCTCTGGAGACAAGGCAAAAGCCTGGGCATTTCAGAGAATATTGGCCTTTGTAAGTTAATAATGGCCTGTACTCGTCTAACTTCCAAATTAAACTCTGGCAAACAATAGCATAATTCAACAATAACAACAAATTAACATTTTTGAGTCTATCTTACCCCACATCTGTTCTGTTTTTCTAAACAATGCTTCCTAAATATACGCTGTGAAGTGTGTTAGGTGTTATAGGGGAAGCAAAAATAAAGCATTCTGTTTTCAAAGTCTCAAAATGTAGACAGAAATTTACCAGTATGTTCAAGTACAGTGTAATAAGAGCAATTATGTGAATGTACCCAAAGTACATATGTAATAAGCAGAAAGGAGGTGTGTCAATGGCTGACTATTGTAGGCTTTGAAAAACAAGTAAATCTTTACCAGACAAAAGATAGAAAGTAAAGGTATTGAAAAAAGAACAAAAATATGAAAGTTAAAAAAAATGCAGGCAATTGCATATGGTTTGCTATTGCTGGAACATAATGTGAAAAAAAAGAAATTTTGATTTTGATCTAGGTCATAAATACATGTCTCTGACTTCATTAGAATTTATTGTGTAAGCAGGGAGAGGTCACTGAATGGTCTTAAGTGTGTCTGTGACTTAATCAGATTGATGTAGAAAGGTGATTCTTATAGCATATAAATGATGGAGTAGAAGTGGCAGAAGTTACCAACAGGAGAGGAGTTAAAGAGACTATTACATTAGTACTCAAGTATTTTAAAGAATATCAATAAAGAAATATATATGTCCGTTTTTAAAATATGAATGTACATCGAAAATTAGCAGCTGAAAAGTATGACTTTAAAAATCTTCTTTGCACTATTATTATATTAATCATATGCTCCTTTGACTATAATAAAAGCAGAAAACCCAAACTATTTGAAAAGATAGGTGATAGATAGCATTATAAAGTGTTAAATAATTCACTTATGTCTTTCAAACAATATAGCTTTTTTAGTGAATTTCTCTAGATAATTTCTTTCTTACAAGAAGTATCTTCGTCTTCCTTTTTCAAACTCTCTTCATGTAAATGAGAATAAAACTTTCTTAAAATGTCATTACTTGTCCCAGGGGTGTACTAACCCCTAACATATTTGGAAACAATATTTAACATTTTGTTCTCCAGTCTTATTCTATATAACTATTCAGTTTCTGATATTTCAAACAGATTGGGTAACCTCAATTAATAATGAAAATTCAGTGATTTGGTAAAAATAATCCACTTTTAATATCTGTTAATTTCATTATTATACTTATAATTTAGAGGATATGATGTTATAGACATGCTCTACTCAAGAAGTTCCTATTAGACTTAATTCAGAAAATTATTTGTATAATTCAAAGAAAGCTTATATGAATTAGGCTGAGCATTCTAACCAGTGACTAAAGTCCTATAACAATAGATTTGCTATATTTAGAAAAAAGACAATGACCAGGTACCTAGATGTTCTCTATACATGTCTACTGCACAGTGAACAATTCATCTTATTTGTTTGTTTTAGCAGGCAAAATTCTTTCTCTATGCTGTTTTTATCTTCTCTTTCTGCTGCCTCTAATTCTTAAGATAAGACAAGAAACAAATTTCTCTACTATGTGTCAGTTTCCCCAAGGTGATTTCTCATGATGTGTCTTGGGCCTCTATAGCCTTATTTTTTTTTGTAAAGATTTTATTTATTTATTTGAGAGAGAGAGAGAATGAGAGATAGAGAGCACGAGAGGGAAGAGGGTGAGAGAGAGAAGCAGACTCCCTGCTGAGCAGGGAGCCCGATGCAGGACTCGATCCCAGGGCTCCAGGATCATGACCTGAGCTGAAGGCAGTCGCTTAACCAACCGAGCCACCCAGGCGCCCCCTCTATAGCCGTATGGTTGATGGTCTCATCAAAGACTATTTTCTATTCTATCTCTTCATTATCCAAGCTCCAGGTCATTATATCCTGAGTATCAAGAGGGTACTCACCAAAGAAAATTTACTACAAAGGCAAAGAGATAACAAATGTTCCTACATGTTGCTTATTCTTTTTCCTAGTAACAGAAAAACTCATCCCAAGCTAATTCATAGGGAAATGTATTTGAATGAATTTTCTAAAGCAACTGTTAGGTACCAGGAAAGGAAAGCAAAATGCAAGGAAAAAGTGAAAATCTAATATGCTCTGGAGTTTTTCTTGAGCAAGTTAGGAAAGACCATAGCCACCATAGCCACATACAGCACCAAAAGCAACAGGTACACTCTGGATTCAGTGCTTAATGAGCAAGAAGGAGTACTAGGGTGCTGGTGGGAAATAGCAAGCTACCTTAAAGTAAATTTTATTCATGCAATATACTCTTTGCTAGCTTGAATATTTTTCCTCTAAAGGGAAAAATGAACTGCTTTTTATTCATTACTTGGATTTTGTTAGATATTGAATAGAATTAATATTACAATGATTTTCTTTGTAAATGATAAATAAGATTAAAATAAATCCCCTGAGGGGAGCCTGGGTAGCTCAGTTGGCCAAGCATCTGCCTTCGGCTCAGGTCATGATCTGGGGATCCTGCGATCGAACCCCATATCAGGCTCCTTGATCAGCAGGGAGCCTGTTTCTCCCTTTCCCGCTCCCCTTGCTTGTGCTCTCTCTCTCTCTCTATCAAATAAATAAATAAAATCCATAAAAAACATAAAATAAATCCCCTGAATTATATGTACTTTTTAGAGCTTACAAAGTATTTTTGGGAAAGGGACAGGCAGGGCAAGGTAGGGAAGGATAGATAGGAGGCTCCATGATTAGACTCACAGAAATCCCCAAAATGTGGAGGTTTAAGGAAACCAGAAATAAGGGAACACTCCAGACCACCCTGCCCTAAGTGTCTGAGGGGCAAGTCTTATTTATGACCATCTCCTGTGGTCAACAGAAAATAAACAGACCCTAAAAAGAAGTAAGCCATTAAAGATGTTATCACTAGTACTGCTCACACAAAGGTGCTGTCAGTAGAGAAGTCAGAGATTTAAGTTCCTAGTAAACTTTCTATAAAAGACCAACCCTAAAAGCCCTCAGTGGCAACCCTGTCAGGACCCTTCTCACTTCTGAGGGCTTTTTCTGTATCCTTGCTTAATAAACATCTATCACTTTACTCACTCTCCTTTCTCTGTGAAATTCATTCTTTGACTCTGTGAGACAAGAACCTCGCTCACCTGCATCATTTTCACATAAATGATTTTGTATCAAGCTTAAAATGAGGATTGTGAGTTAGATATGAGAGGTGATCCCTCTGTTTTTTACATGTAGAAACTTAATCTCAGAAAAGGTAGATACACACAGCTAGCAAGTAAGTGGAAAGTGCATTGTCAAGAAGTCGAATGGGCCTTGAAGGAACGATGTTGTCCACCCTCGTCCACATCTTTTCCCCAGCGCCATTCATACTATCAATTTAAAATATCAATGATATACTTGTAGGAAGGAGGAGGAAGGAGAAGAGAAATAGGAGAGAATTGTGCATAAAACATGTAAGATTACTTTAGCATCGTTAGCAGGATTTGGAAGGTGTGAAAGGGGAATAAAGATGAGAAATGATAGTTTATTAAAAGCAGTTATTTAGAAGAGACCCAAAACATTTAGTTTATTAATTGCTTCTGCTGTGTTTAGATATTTTCTAAGTTATTTGAAAGCTTAAAGGACTCTCACTTTACATTTATGGTATTTTAATATCTTTATATAAATCCACAGAAAAGAATCCAATGTAAATGCTTTGATATTCAATTCACCAAATACTTTTCTAGTTGTACTGAATTCTCATATGCTGTAAGAACCAGGGCAAGCATAAAATACATGCTACATGGAAACATTTAAATATTCTGGTTCAGTGAACTGGCACAAAAGGTTGCTACAGAAACAGCAGATAAGTAATCTAAAGCAGCTAAGGGAGCTAAGGGAGAATGAATGCGGGAAGAAAAATAGAGTAAATTATTTATTGACCATCTACTTAGAGTCTGGAATTCTCCAGGTTCTTGGGGGTAAAACATATCAAATGCATGATCTCTATCAGAGAAACTTGCCATCTAGTTAGGGTGAGAATTAGGGCTTATCAACTCTATTGGCAATAAAAGTGCTATTGTTTTTTTCCTGTAAACTATAAGGGTGTGTTCTTAGACCAGTTTGAATAACAACTGAATAAGAAATGTGTATTTTTATTAATTTAAACAAGCAGAAGTTTATCTATTTATAAATAAAATCCAGAAAGTAGCATTATCAATCAATAACTGTTTTTAATATATATATATATTTTTTAATATATATATATAAAGTAGGTGTATTACTCTGAACATATATTATAAACAAGAATATTAATAGAAAGATAATGACTCATTCAAATCATCTTAAACATAACTTTTTCCTTTGTTTTTACTTAAAAATTCAAATAATAAAAGAAATTATTTAAAAATACATGAACCATAAAAAAGTAACATCCTATAATTCAGAGATCTCTAATATTTCAGTGAATAGTCATTCATTTTTGCATATATTCAATACATACTTATCGTTGTCGTGCAGTAGACACCTTAGGAACAGAAACACACATGACCCTGTCTTCACAGACCTTAAAATACAGTGTGATATAGAGATGGCAATCCAATAATCACATTTAAAACAAATAAAACTGGGTCTGTGATGGATTCTTGGGAAAGCAGCATGAACTAAATATAAGGGTCATGTAAGAATAAGTCATAGTGTCAGAATTTGATCCAGCAGGGAGATCAAGAAAGTCTTCCCTGAGGAAGTTAGCTTGAACGGAAAACATAAGGATGAATAGAAATTAATTAAGTGAAACAGTAATAAATGATAATTTTATTTTTATTTTTTTATTGATGAATGATAATCTTAGACGCAGAGAATGACACCTAAAATAATGAGAGGCATCTAAGTACACAGGATAAGCAACAAGACTGGTTTGTTTAGGCAGAGCCGGTGTTAGATGAAGTTGGAGATAGAGTACTGGTGAACCATATTATGGGATCCTGTTTTTATTCTAGAAGCTATGGAATCCCTCTGAAATATTTCAGATGGGATAGGAATATGCTTAAATTTGTGTTTTCAAAAGTTCACATTAGACGAAATATGAAGAACAAATTGAAAAGATGGAGATTGGCAGAGTAGATGCATTTAAATGACCTAGTTACAAGTTAGGAGGCTAGTTCAATAGTGTAGATGAAAGATAATGGCAATTTAAAGTGGGGTATTGCAGTGGAATTGGGCAAAGCAGAAACTTTTAGAGATACTATATAGGCATAATTATTAGAATTGGGTGAAGAATTAAATATGTGGTGGAAGGAGGGAGAAGATACCAAGGTTGGCTTCAAATTTTTTGAATTATAAACAGAACGGAAAGCAATGACATTCACTTCAATTAAAAAAAAAATGAAGGGTGGGGGGGGAAGGGTTAAGTAGGGATGGGGATTAAGGACTGCACTTGTGAAGAGTACTGGGTGTTGTAAGGAAGTGTTGAATGACTAAATTCTGCACCTGAAACTAATATTATACTATATGTTAACTAATTGGAATTTAAATAAAAACTTAAAAAAGAATGGAAGAAGACCAGAAGTCCATAGTATGCTTGAACATATACTTGATATACCCGTTATTGCCATATTTCCTTTGAGAAAGATTATTTTTGCAATAAAATTAACCTTATTGTTACTATTTTCCTTTGGAAGTAAATATTTTCCATAATTGTAGTCACTACAGTTATATACATAATTTAAGATCAAGGAGTTTTAAAAAATTTTATCAAACACCTTGTTGATGGTTTGCCTCTAGTGATTTTTGCCCTTAAAGTCTTAGAAATTTTAGTGGTTTTATACTCCTGGATTTACTGTTTTACACCTGATAAATATTTTATATATGTGCCTGCTTTTTTTTCCTGTTAACCACTACCTAGTCAGCTAAAATCCACTGAATGCTTTAGTAAGCACCTCATGAGGTGGTGGTCTGGCTCTCAAAAATCCTTTTTTCCTGTGAATGGCACCTATTGGTCATATTTAACCAAATATTGGAAATTATTTGGTTAGTGATTCAGTTGTACATACCTGACTCAATTTAAGCAAATCTGATTTAGTCTACTGGAAATGTGAAACACACACAACACACACACACACACACACACACACACACACACTACACACACTCATACAGATATGGAATAATTAAAGTTGAGTCACATTAATTACAAATCTCTGAAAGAAGGTCCATAATTGATAACTGTTGGGATAGCCTGAATTGATTCCTAATTCATTTCCTTCTAGGTTGTTGGCCGCTATTCAAACTTTCCCATGACCTAATGTACTACTCTCCATATCCTCAAACAATATTCATTTACAGCCAAAACAGTATTGTCTGCTATGTGTCACAAGAACTGAGCTGTTTATCAGAGCTAAATAGAAAATATAACATGGTTTCTGCCCTCAGGAAATCACAGTTTAATAGTCAGGGAAAATCAGGTAAGTTAATACTTATCAAGAAGTTAGGTGGCCTCAGCAGAAATATGTGTGTGGTAGAAGTTGTCAATTTACTTGTAAGAGAGGTCAGAGAATGGGGATATCAGGTAAAGTATACTTCCTGCAGGAGGTAACATTATCACTAGCTTACAGAAGACTATTAGGTAGAAATTAGGATGGGGAGGTAGAGAGCTCATATCAGAGGGAGACAGGTGAGAAAATACTCAGATGTAAAGCAGCAGAAAATAGATTTGGAATAGCAATTATCTTGGGATGGCTGAGAAGTCTAGGAGAAAAATAGCACGAAAGTCTGTGAAAACAAACCTTGAGTGATGAGCAGGGACCAAAAGCAGAAAATCTCACAGAGCTTGCCAAGAGCTTCAGACTACATGCTAAGAAAAATGGAGACAAACTGAAGGGCATTAAGCAAAGGATTCGTGTCATTAGTTTTACGTTGCAGGAATAGAGAGGCAGTGGGGAAAGATCTACTGCATTTCCTGGGGACTATTGCAGGGATGTGGGCAAGAGGTGATGAAGGTCAAAGGCAATAATAGAGGAAATACAGAAAAAGGGGTTTGATATAAAAGATGCTAAAAAGGAAAATTTAATAGAGCTTGGTGATTGATTATATTTGTGGGTAAAGAAAGAATGTGGGATACCTCTCATATTTCTGACTTGATACTTAACCTCCCTATATTTAATTATTTTATCTTCAAAATGGAGATTGAAAACTGTTTATAAGGTGTTGTAAGGAATAAAATTAGATAGCATTTGCAGAGAATCTATCCCTGTTTAGGCATATAGAAGAAATTCATATTTAATTTCCTTCCCCCTTTTCTTCTACTTATCAGATAATTTAAAATAATCAGAGAAAAACTCTTAATGTCGATTATAATTAGTGCCAATTCATTTTTCATTGTATAAACTACTAATCATATTGCTTGTTAGATTAAATCAAATCCCTTACAAAATGCCATCTAGTATAAGTATCTCACAGACTAATTTTTATGTGCATTCCAAATGAAATGGGGAAAAGTGCAGGTTCTTACATCTTTTAATATCAAAAATTTTGTGTGTAAGATTAAATTTTATTAAAAAGTAAACTGCCAGAAATTTTTCAAATCCAAAATTAAGTTAAAACTAGAATTTTTACATATTCTATTTTTTAAAGGGATGTTTTCAAAATTCTCCTATCAACTCTATCAGTAGCAAAGAAAGAAATTCTCATTTCTGAGTCACTGTCTCATTGGTTTCATTGACCTTATGTTATTGATTTGAATGAGAGGTGGGTGTGGGTGTGCATGTGTGTGTGTTTGTGTATGGGTGTGTGTGATTATTATTCTTTATTTTGTTGACATTTCAACTTTTCAAAAAGAGACAACACTGAAAAGAATATATTATTTACTACAGATATTAGAGTATCTGTGTGAAGTTGACTTTTTCTTGGCATAACATTTGAGCCAAATATTAAATTTATTGCCCAAGGTTATAAGGACAATTTTCACCATTTTAAAATAGGCTCTGTTAATTTGAGAAAATTCTAGGGTTTAGAACAGTAATAACAGAAAGACCATGAAAATGGTAAAGATGATTTTTCATTGCTGTATCTTGCTGTTTACATATCTCATTTAACTTATGAATAAAAGAAGTATAATTTGTACATTGCTAAATCAACCATTTTTTCATCACTTAGTGTTTTCTTTCTATTCTGTCACTTATAGTATCTCATATTGCATAGTAACTGCTCAGTTCATACCACAAGGAGTAATCTGTGAATCACTTTCTCTTATAGGAAAGTTGTCAGAAAACCCTAGCTGAACAGAAAATGTTCAATTTAGCAAAATATATTGACATGATCTAGTTCTTACTGTTTAAAAAAAATTATAAAGATATACATTTGTATTCACCGAAGTGTATGACTCTACAATATAGTTAAAAATAAATATCTTCTAAAACATCATAACTAGCAATTATCCATTTTGTGTAAGGATAATAGTAATTAATATAAAAATATTAACAATATGATGAACTGATTTTAAGGTTCCATATTTTGTTTATAGGCCTTTTAATGCAGCATCATTACATAGAGAAAATGCATGTCATTTATGGCTTAATGCTGATCTCTAATATGCAAATCAGAATTCTAACAGACTGATTGCTGAAGGAAAAGATTAAGGTTAAGTTTTCTTATTTTTTTATGTTATGTTAATCACCATACATTACATCATTAGTTTTTGATGTAGTGTTCCATGATTCATTGTTTGTGTATAACACCCAGTGCTCCATGCAGTACATGCCCTCTTTAATACCCATCACCAGGCTAACCCATCCCCTCACCCCCTCCCTTCTAGAACCATCAGTTTGTTTCTCAGAGTCCATAGTCTCTCATGGTTCGTCTCCTCCTCCAATTTCCCCCCCGTCATTTTTCCATTCCTACTATCTTGTTTTTTTTTTTAAACATATAATGTATTATTTGTTTCAGAGGTACAGGTCTGTGATTCAACAGTCTTACACAATTCACAGCGCTCACCATAGCACATACCCTCCCCAATGTCTATCACTCAGCCACCCCATTCCTCATAACCCCCACCACTCCAGCAACCCTCAGTTTGTTTCCTGAGATTAAGAATTTCTCATATCAGTGAGATCATATGATACATGTTTTCCTCTGATTGACTTATTTCACTCAGCATAACACCCTCCAGTTCCATCCACGTCGTTGCAAATGGCAAGATATCATTCCTTTTGATGGCTGCATAATATTCCATTATATATATATATATATATATATATACCACCTCTTCTTATCCATTCATCTGTTGATGGACATCTTGGCTCTTTCCATAGTTTGGCTATTGTGGACATAGCTGCTATAAACATCAGGGTGCACATACCCCTTTGGATCCCTACATTTGTATCTTTGGGGTAAATACCCAGTAGTGCAATTGCTAGGTCATAGGGCAACTCTTGTTTTCAATTTTTTGAGGAACCTCCATACTGTTTTCCAGAGTGGCTGCACCAGCTTGTATTCCCCTCAACAGTGTAGAAGGGTTCCCCTTTCTCCACATCCCCACCAACACCTGTCATTTCCAACTTGTTAATTTTTGCCATTCTGACTGAAGTGAGGTGGTATCTCATTTTTAAAAAGGTTTCTAATTTGAGCTTTATAAAATGCATCAGTTTTCTCTAAGTGAATTTTATGACATATTAATTATATATTATTATAAATAAAATATTAATGTCAATATAGGCAAAAAATATAATGATGAAAAACACAGACAATGTCCCGGTAAGTTGAGCAAGTGTTTACCTAACACTACAAAAATACATTTTTTCTGTTATCCTAGAGCTACACAGGATTTCAAGAAAACAAGTTTAGAGCACCAAGGACTCATCATAACAAGAGCCCTCCTTAATACCCACCACCCATCTAGCCCATCCCTCACACACCTCCCTCCATCAACCCTCAGTTTGTTCTCTATTGTAAGAGTCTCTTCTGGTTTGTTTCCCTCTCTCTCTTCCCCCCTCCCCTCTGTTCATCTGTTTTATTTCCTTTTCTTTCTTTTTTAAAAACATTTTATTTATTTATTTGAGTGAGAGAGAGAGAGAGAAAGCACAAGTGGGTGGGGGGGCTACAGGGAGAGGGAGAAGCAGGTTCTCTGCTGAACAAGGATCCCAATGCTGGGCCTGATCCCAAGATCCTGAGATCATGACCTGAGCCGAAGGCAGACACTTAACCTTTTGAGCCACCTAGGCGCTCCTGTTTTGTTTCTTAAATTTGACATATGAGTGAAACCATATGGTATTTGTCTTTCTCTTGCTGACTTATTTTAGTTAGCATAATGCACTCTAGCTCCATCCACATCATTGCAAATGACAAGATTTCATTCCTTTTTTATGGTTGAGGAATATTCCATTTTATATATATATATATGTGTGTGTATATATTATATATATATACATATACATATATATAATACACACACACACACACACACACACACACACACACACACACACCACATCTTCTTTTCTTTTTTATCCATTCATCAGTCAATGGACATTTAGGCTCTCTCCATAGTTTGATTATTGTTGGTAATAGTGCTATAAACAGGTTCATGTATCCCTTTGAATCTGTATTTTTGCATCTTTTGGGTAAATACTTAATAGTGCATTTGCTGGATTGTAGGGTAGTTCTATTTCTAACTTTTTTTAAAGCTTTTTGAGGAACCTCCATACTGTTTTCCAGTTTGTATTCCCACCAACAGTGCAAGAGATTTCTCCTTTCTCTGCATCCTCACCAACACCTGTGGTTTCCTATGTTGTTAATTTTAGCTATTCTGACAGGGGTGAGGTGGTATTTCATCCTGGTTTTGATTTGTATTTTCCTGATGATGTGTGATGTTGAGCATCTTTTTATGTGTCTGTTAGCTATCTGGATGTTTTCTTTGGAAAAATGTCTATTCATGTCTTCTTTCCATTTCTTAACTAAATTATTTTTTTTTTGGTGTTGAGTTTGATAAGTTCTTTTTTTTTTCTCTCAAATATTTTATTTATTTGACAGCGAGAGAGGGAACACAAGCAGGGGGAGTAGGAGAGGGAGAAGCAGGCTTCCCATGGAGCAGGGAGCCTGATGCAGGGCTCGACACCAGGACCCTGGGATCATGACCTGAGCTGAAGGCAGACACTTAATGACTGAGCCACCCAGGCACCCTGAGTTTGATAAGTTCTTTATCGACTTTGGATATAACCATTTATCAGATATGTCATTTGTAAATATCTTCTCCCATTCTATAGGCTGTTTTTAGTTTTGTTATTTCCTTCACTGTGCAGAAGATTTTTGTCTTGATGAAATCCCAATAGTTCATTTTTACTTTTGTTTCCATTGCCTCTGGTGACATGTCTAGTAAGAAGTTGCTACAGCTGAGGTCAAAGAGGCTGCTGCCAAAATCCTGTAGGATTTTGATGGTTTCCTGTCTTACATTTAGATCTCTTGTCCATGTTGAGTTCATTTTTGTGTATGGTGTAAGAAAGTAGGCATTGTTCTGGATGCTGCTGTCCAGTTTTCCCAACACCATTTGTTGAAAAGAGATGAAAAAAATTCTAGAACGCATAACAGCTGGAGCAGCATTTGAACCCCATGCCCAGTGTTTCTGAAGTTACATGCTGGGCAGTGTTGTCTCTCATTATCAAGTTGTTTAAATTTTTTATATTATCTTGGGGATAATTTTCTACCTGAAGTCATTAATTCATAAAATTAACATACAAGCTAATATATTAAGGAAATTAGCCCCCAATTAAATGATCTAAATAATTTAAAATTTTTTTCCATTGGTTTCTTGACTTCTTGTTTACATTTAATTTTTTTGTATAAAAGGGCATTATTCAAGAGAAAATCAAAACCTCTGGGACATTATGATATTTCTTATTAATTTATGAGATTTCAAAAATTTCAACCAAATATTTTTTATCACATTAAAATTGTCTTGTTCAGTTTTGCTTTAAAGTGAATTTAATAACACTTTTCTTTTTTCTTTTTGCTAAAATAACGAATCTTTACTTTTTTTCAGTGAACAAAAAGGACAATTTTCCATTCCTATTTTGGAGGTGCATAGAAATCTGTGTTGAAGTAACATTAATTTCTTCTTTTATAAGTGCTATATCTTCAACATTTATTCACAAAATTTTGAAAATTTTTCATGTACTCTGGTAAACTGACTTTGGTTTCTTATGGAACTCTGAAATTGAACAAAAGAACAAACAAAAAACTATAATGACAACAATCTTGCTTTCAAATGAGGATTTTAGGAAACTTAGGACTGAACTGAGGCAATACTGTCTATTCTTGTTAGCCAAAACTTCTGAGATATATGTGAGCATTCATTTTTTTCTAAGTGTAATACTGTATGATGATTGATTTAAAGATTTTATTCATTTATTTGAAAGAGAGAGAGAGAGAATGGGGGGGAGGGCAAAGAGAGAGGGAGAAACAGGCTCCCCACTGAGCTGGATTCAGGGCTTGATCCCAGGACCCTGGGTTCGTGACCTGAGCTAAAAACAGACACTTAATTGACTAAGCCACCAGGCACCCTCTGTATGATGATTTATATTCAACTTACTGCTTTTGGTTCTAAGACACTTTTACCCCCATCATATAACTGTAAACATCTCCCCATGTTTTCATAGTTGGCTGTGTGTGTGTGGCAGGAGGGTTGCCACTTTATTTTTACACTTCGTGTTTTTATATTTAAAATTTCACCTTGTGAATTGCTGAAACTGTCATGGGTTAACATAAAACCTACACTTTTAAAAATTATGGTTGTATATATTTTTATATTGGTTGCCAGCTTTTTTGTTGTTGTTGTTTTAATTAGAAAATGTTTTTAAATGCTATCCAAGTAGTTGGGGAAGAGGAAAAGGCATTTAACATATGTTCCAGCCACAAACCCAGGCATTTTGCACACATTAATTTCTTTAATTATTCAGAAAGTTTATGAGACAAATTTTATTTTCACTCTACAACAGAGGAAGCACAGTCTCACTGAGATCAAACTCTCCAATGACATATTTAAATGGTCATGTAGCTAAGAGTCACATTATGGTTTGCCTTGGCCCTAGCACCTACGTTCTTTGGTAAGAGTATAACATTTTATACAGTAGCAGCAGAACATAACTCTGTCTTAACACTGAACACATATTTTGGGCAACAGTTCATTTTGAACAAGAAAATGTCAAGGTTTTTTGACTACATTAACTTCCATTTTAGTAGAACTTGTGGTGCTCTCTAATAAAGTAAATAAGAGGGAAAATTTACATCATAAAAGGACATTTAAGTTGTTATATAAGCCTTTCATACACTTATTCATGCACTCATTCATTTATTTAATAGTTACTTACCTTGAATTTACTATGTCTAAGAAAATACTATGGGAATTAGTAGGCCCCTGCCCTACTGGAAACTGGAAGGAAATTGGAAGCAAATGAAACTTTGGAATGTAAAACATATTTACACTTGATGAAAAAATATGGTAAGTGAAAAATGAGTCATGATTGTATTATTAATATACTGTATTGTCAATATTTTGACATTTTATTTTATTTTATTATTATTATTTTTTGTTCAAGTATAGTTGACACAAATGTTACATTAGTTTCAGGTATACAACATAGTGATTCAACAACTGTGTATATTAGGCTATGTTCACCAGTATTATCAATATTTTTTAAAAATTCAGAACAGAATAAGGTAAAAATTAAAATACACCAAATCCAAGTGCTCAGATATAAAAATATTAATATCATGTCTCATTTCCTTCTAGAATAGTCTCAGAATATATATGATAATATATTATCAGTATTGGGTTAACTACAAATCATAACTCATTTGCTAGTTAAGAAATCTAATAGGTCACAAGTTAAATTCTTTAAAAAAATAAAACAGAAGGAAAAAAGAAAATGTAAGTATATATATAGTCATTGAAAATGTAAGTACATCAAAAACAAAACAGCAATAGTGTTTGTGTAGGAAGATTAAAAGTGTGGATTTCTCATCTGAACTTCTTTAATAAATCATATTTTATTTGTTCATTTTTGGCCCAGCTCCTGAACAAGGCTCCCAGACTACTTTGTTGACCAAGGAATGATAAGTATGAGGGCAAGCCATGCCACTGAGATTCATGGATCAAAAAAAAAAAAAAAAAATCCAAGACCAACCACCAGTAACAAATGTTAAAGCTGTCAAAAATACTCAGAGCAACAAGATGGAATGTATTATGCAATAGCCTAAGGTGAGGGATTACCTTCTGTTTAGTGAAGCAGCTCAAATGTGGAAGCAGAAGCCATCGTACCTGATCTGTTATGACTTTGAAAAGTAAAAAAGATCACACAGTAAACCCACACAGCATTTAGACTTGGCAATTAGCTAGCCCTTGGACTGGAAAGTGTCATTCATTTATGGACCAACAACCATGAGACTGGTAAAAGGCTCCTTGATGATTAGGGTCAGAAAATTTTAACTGGAGAGAAGAGAAAGATCTTTCAGCAGTGCAATGATGCCAGTACTTCCCTGACTTAAAGAAATGTAAAGGTATAATAATATATATATTTTTAAAAAACCCAAAACTGGGAAGTCTGCATTATTTAGGGTGAAGGGGAGCATATAATTGTGTTATCTTTCAGACTCCAAGACTTGAATTCATAGAGAAACAGATAGGAAGCTAGGAGGCCCATGAAATCTCCTTAAATCTGGATTTATCCTGCATTGAAAACTTTCTGCCAGCTTTCTGTTTGGGCCTAGTGCTTAAATGACCAGAGTGAATTATTCAAAAGTTATGCCGAAAAAAACAAAAAACAAAAAAACCTAAACTCTCAAAACTCTATTCTCTCCACATAATACTAACTTCTAAAATTAGTTAACATATTCTTTCTCCCTTCTGAAAATATTGATCAGAGCAGGACATGAGAGGTACTGATAATCACAAAGCCCTTTATCCCAAAACTACACAGCTAATTTCTACAGAGATTATTATGCTCTGAATGTTTGTGTTCTGCTATACCCCTCAAATTCATATATTGAAATCCTAATCCCCAAGGTGATAGTATCAGGAGGTGTGGACTTTAGGAGATGATTGGGTCAAGAGGGCAGAGCCTTCATTATAAGGTTCAATGTCCTTCTATAGATCTCCCCAGCCCCTTCTGCATCTTGTAAGATACAGTAAGAAGTCGGCCATCTGCAACCCAAAAGAGGGTCCCCATCGGAACTAGACCATACTGGTACCATGATCTTGGACTTCTAGGCACAAGAACTGTGAGCAACAAGTTTCTGTTGTTTATAAGCCACACAATCTATGGTATTTTATTATCACAGCTTGAACAGACTAAGATGAGATTCAATGCTTTGAGTTAGCATGTCTTTCTTTTAAACATTAGAACTTTAAAGGGATACCATGTAAAAACAGCTAATAGTTATCCAGTCTTTAATGTGAATTAATCAAATCAACTGCTTCCTTATAAACAGCTAGTTCACAGAACTGCTTTAGGGAAATGGGAGATAAATTGGATGTGAAGATAGAGAAACTATTGGAATACAAATAAGTACAGATAAGATGCTATCCTGGTAGATACAGAGCCAATCAGAAGTCAGTAAGGGAGAAATAGGATTTGAGATAAAAAATATATTAAGTGGCTGCAAAAATATTCAGAGACTATTTTTTTTGTTGTTGCCTCCTTCCTTGCTTCCTACATTCTTTGCATCTTTCCTTTCTTACTTAAAATTTTGAGAGAAATAAAATGTATTCCCTGCACTCAAAGAGTGCATGGTTGATTAAGGAAAGCAGCATCAAAGGCAACTAACTATAATCCAATCTCAATGTCAAGGAAACCCCTAGCAATATGTGGTTAACTTTATGGAGTCAGCAAAGAAAAGTATCACAAAGCAGACACTCTTTCATTTGGAGCTTGAATAATGTCTTCCCAACAATTTAGGTGATTTCACAGTAACTTCCTGCTTAAAATTCAAAGTTCAATTCAAAATAGAGACTTCCATACAAAACAAAAGAGTACAATTATCGAAGCAGACTTCTGAATTGCTAATGGGTCCCCAATTATACAACCATCTTTTAATTTCTTTTGAAGCACATGAGAGGAAAAAAAACACTTTTCTAAACCTATAAGTGCTAAGAATTTTCATCAAAATATTAGGTTCTGACAAAAATCTGTTTAAAAAACTGTTTGTTGCTTGCTTGTGTTAAAATTATCCTAAACCTTATCAGCCTCTTACTGATACAGATTTATAATCAAACCCATTAATTAGAATGTCTGTGAAGAAAAACTTGTAAGCCAAACAGCCAATATAGAAATTAACACATAAATACTAAGCAAAGAATGAATATAGAAAAGGAACATATAAATCATCCTATTAAACTAAGTCGTTTGTTACAAATGCATTATAATTCAAATCATTTTTATTACTTAATTTAACTCAATTCATTTCATATTTATTGAAGTTATTAACTAAAATGGATTATATTAAGTAAAGTATATATATGGATATATCTTGATCTATTTATTTGTTTGTCTATATATCAATTATCCATCATATGTTAGGCACAGTATTAGTAGAGGCTGAAGAAAACAAAATAAAAGATCTTTAGTAACTTGCAATTTAGCAAAGGTGAAAGACAAATCAACAATTGTGTAATAACTAATACTGCCTTAGGACACATCAAGAGAGGGTCTTATTTCAAACTCCCAGAATCTTGGAAAGCTTTCTTGGATGTGATTAGATTATGTGTGAACTGAACTTTGGAGGATGAATAGCTGTTAGGTGTGTAAGACAAACATGAGCTTTGGAGGCTGGAGATCCTAGCATAACCTTAACAAGAAAATCACCCACTTTTACCTGGGTAAATCATTGTGTTTTTTGGAATAAGTATTCTTGTTTGTGTAGCAGTGAATAAAAATGAATCAGCCAGTTTTGGCAAGCCAAAGGGGTGACAGCATTCAGGTTCCTCACGTTCTGGTATTTTGTGTGCAAACACTGCAGGCATGGAATAATAAAACATATTGAGGCAGTGAAAGGTATGAGGGAAGAAAGATTGAGATTTATACAGAGAAAAGATTATAAAGGAATATGAATATCATAATCCTGATAAGAATCATGTTTGCTAAATTCCAGGTAAAAAATAAAGAGGACTTGAAAATAAAGTGCTAGAAGTAAAGACAGAGAGGATAGGATAGATAAGAGTTATTTGGGATGTGAACTTGACAGTATTAAATGATTTCTCAACACAAAAAAAAAAAATCAGAGAAAGGGAATGCAAGGTCATTCCCAATTTCCCATGTTTGCCATCAGAGTGAACTGAAGGTCGAGGAAACAATTTGGGGGAGAAGGAGATGATGCGTTAAATAATGGACAGATGAGCTTGAAGTACTTTTGGCAAATATAGTTGGAGATGCAAAGTGGGATATATATATCTACATAGATATATATATCCTTTGTTCACCTCTAGGAAGGTGTATGGATTGAGAAGATAAGAAGATAAGACACCCAAGGCAGAATCATACTTTTGCTTAAGAGAAATAATTGGCAGGAATACAGGAAAAGAATGGCAATATTTTTAAAAAGCAGAGTTCTAAAGAAATAAAAATGAGGTAAAATTAAGAACATTACAGTGTGTACCATTTTTCACTCTCTAGGACATAGAATGCTTATGAAAACTATCAAACTTGGTTGTTAATAACGGACAGCAAAATATAATTGAATCTCCTGTTGTATATATAGAAGTATAGAGGCAAGATTAAAGTGTTGAGGTAGCGGGACGCCTGGGTGGCTCAGTCGGTTAAACGTCTGCTTGCCTTTGGCTCAGGTCTTGATCCCAGTGTCCTGGGATCAAGTCCCACATCGGGCTCCTTACTCAGCGGGGAACCTGCTTCTCCCTCTGCCTGCCTCTGTCTCTCTCTCTCTGATAAATAAATAAAATCTTAAAAAAAAAAAGTGTTGAGGCAGCATAATGTTACAAACTGGGAAGAGTAGCTGCATGTGCAGTTTGTAGATTAAAATATGAATGAGCAATTTCAGAATACCTCTCGATATTGTATGTATAGATACTTCTAAAGCAGGGATCCCTGGGATCTCTGGCTAAAGAACAAATTATCAGGACAATCATTTACACTGATGAGGGATATAAAGGAAGAGATAGAATAATTACTAAATGCCTATTCATCAAGCACTTAGTTTTTTTGATATATACTGATATATAGAAGAGGGTCTTATCTCTGAGAACTTGAATAAGATATCCAAAGTCAAAGAGCCAGAGACAGGTGGACCTTATTTCAAAGGAAGGATGGTAGCACTCTCCCAGGAATAACACACTAAAAATGCTTGCCAGAGGGATGATTAAATGAGTGCTTGAATTACTGATTTTCTTGGTAATAAGAATACGTTTAACCTGCCTATAAAATTCAGAAATTTTTGTTGATCTAAGAATGGGTCCCCTTGCTGTTGAAGATGCAAATCAGTTATTTTGCAACTGCAGTGTTTTTTTAGATGGCAGGAGAAAGTATTGCTATGTCAGTGGTTTCTAGAAGGTTGCATCTACATTTCAGGTTTGCTTAGTTGGAAAAGGACTCATTCAGGAAGTAAGACTTAAAGGATTTCTTTTTTAAATTAAGTGTTAGTTAAACAAATCCAGGGTTATTTAAACTTATTCTGAGTAATTTGCCTTAATTTCTATGTTTCTGCCCTTCATAATTGACTTGATCTGGACCTCATTCATTTCATGAAGGAGCAGGAGAACAATCATTATAATCAAATAGCAAATTGCTGAGAAGCTTGTCACCAAGTGCTCCAATTATAATCCAGCTAAATAATAGATTCAAGAGGGAACTTCTAAGTTAAAATCTATGGACACCATAGGAAAACAGTGTGTATGTGTGAGTGTGTATGTATATAGTGTATTCACACATGTGTGTATACATACACACAAACACGTGCACACACATGCACACAAATATGGAGAATATAGTATATTATGCACACACATTTATAAAATGCGTATATATATATATATAAGACATTTTAATGGTACACAAAAATCTCTGAAGTCTTCTTCCTCCAAAAGGCACAGATTAGCATGTAGAGAAAAGGTAGTATAATATGACTTTGCTATAATTATACATTTATGCAACATTTTGGCAGGAATTTGTTAATGTTTAAAACATTTAAATGAACCGACTTATGACAATTTCAACTCGGTAATCTACACAAAAATAGAGTAGCGTTAAGTGTAAAAGACACTTGTAAATGGGAATTATTCATTGATATTATGTTGGTATGAATACAGTTCTGGAAATAACAATAATATGCTTAAATGAATAGTAAATAAGCTGTGGTACTTATATACTACACAATACTAGGTAGGGGCACCTGGGTGGCCTTCCGCTCAGGTCATGATCCCAGGACCCTGGGATCAAGCCCCACGTCAGGCTCTCTGCTCAGCAGGAAGCCTGTTTCTCCTTCTCCCACTCCCCTGCTTGTGTTCCCTCTCTTGCTGTCTCTCTATCTGTCAAAATAAATAAATAAAATCTTGAAAAATAAACAGAATACTAGGTAAACATTAAAAATAAAGATATGCATTGATACAGATACTATCCCAAATATATTCTTATAGCAAGTTTCTCACAGAATTTCTATGAGACAAAGGAAAGAAAGAAAGATTTAGTGAGAGAAATATTGAAAGAGAGAAAGAGAACATATATGCATATACTTTCATGTATGCATAAGCAATTTCCTGAAAAAAATTCAAAGGATCTGGAAATTAAAAATAAGAGTTGTGAGTAAAGGAATTTTATTTTTCCATTTTAAACACTTTGGGTCACTTCATTTATTTGTATATCTTTAATTACAATGAGCACGTTACTTTTTATATACTTTTTAAGAAGGTACCATCAGTATTAACTGGGTGACTTAAAACGGAGGTTAATGCATATGTGTATATGCTTCAACTTACTACCACTGCTTTTGATACAAACATAGGCTTTTGATATAAGATCAAACAAATATCTCTCTGATTTTTTTTTATGTCAGTTTGGCCTTCAGATACATTAATAAACTTATCCAGTAATGCTACTTTCGTCTCTGAATTTGCCACACACACACACACACACACACACACACACACACACACAATACTGTTCTTCAACTCCGTGAAGACATTAGGTCACAAAGACTTTTCTTTTTTTTTTTTTTTTAATCTTAATAGAGGTTGCATTTAATCTATAGATGACTTTGTGTAGTATGGATATTTTAACAATATTAATTCTTTCAATCCATGATCATCAGATAATTTTCCATTTATTTGTGTCTTCTCCAATTTTTGTCATCAAAATCTTATAGTATCTGTATGCAGATTTTTAACCTTCCTGGTTAAATTTATTCATAAGTATTTTATTGTTTTTGATACTAGTGTAAATGGTCTTATTTTATTTATTCCTTTTTCAGATAATTTATTGTAGTATATAGAAATGCTTCTGATACTTAGAAGAAAGCATGGAGACAAAATCCTTGACATTGGTGTTGGCAATGATATTTGGGATATAGCAATGAAATCAAAGCTGTGGGAGCCTGCAAAGCACAGACACTCCCTACCTAATTTGCTTACACCAAGCCCTGCCTCACACACTTAGGTAGAACTGCCCTTCTCAGTTACACTTGTCTCAGTCCCAGCATGGCAGTCTCCATCCCCCAGAAGACAAGCCCACACCATGTCTCCCAACCTGGGAGTTTTGCAGAGCCTCAGTTCTGGCAGCAGTGGCAACAGGTCTCTTTTCACAAACAGACTAGAGCACACCTAAATAAAAGGTGCACATTCAGGCCAGGGACAAAACACTGCCCACAACAGGCAAAGAGAGCCTCTTTAGATGACTGTCCTGAAGGATAAAGTGGACAGGGCACAACAGCAGAGCATGTGCAGCACACATGGGAGACACGCTCAGAAATGCCAGCCCCTGAGGAACAGGGAACTATATGGCAGTGCCGTAAAGGACCTCTTTTTCATAAGGCCATAATCCTCAAGAACAAGAGACATAGCTGACTTCCTTAACATGTAGAAACAGGGACAGAGACTTAAACAAAATAAGAAGGAAGAAATTTATCAGATTTATTAAATAAACAATTTATTTATTGTTCTGTTTAAAAAACAGAACAAGGCCATGGCCAGAGATCTAAGTGAAACTGATATAAGTTACATTCCTGATAGGGAATTTAAAGTAATGATCATAAGGATACTCACTGGACTTGAGAAAAGAATGAATATATGAATGAGACCCTTACACATAGAGATAAGGAATATGATGGCAGAACTAAAGGGCTCAAAAAATGAAATGAGAAACACATTTGATGGAATGAACAGCAGCCTGGAAGAAGCAAAGGAATGAATAAATGACTTAGAAGACAGTAATGAAAAGTAAGCAAACTGAACAAAAGAGAAAAAAGAATGATGCAAAACTACAATAGACTTAGGGAACTCAGTGGCTCCATCAAATGTAATAACATTTGCATTATAGGAGTCCCAGAAGAAGAAGAGAGAAAAGGGGGAAGAAAATTTATTTGAAGAGATAATAGCTGAAAACTTCCCTAATCTGTGGGAAGGAAACAGATATCCAGATAGAGGAGGCACAAAGAACTCCCATAAAAATCAACAAAAGCTGATTCATGCCAAGACATGTTGTAATTAAATTAGCAAAATACAGTGATAAGGAAAAAAATTAAAAGCAGTAAAACAAAGAAGACAGCAACTTACAAGGGAAAATCTATAAGACTAGCAGAGGATTTCTCACCAGAAAATTTCTAAACCAGAAACAATATATTCAAAGTGCTGAATGGGAAAAACCTGTAGCCAAGAATACTCTATCAAACAAGGCTATCATTCAGGATAGAAGGAGAGATAAAGTTTCCCAGACAAACAAGAAAGGAAGGAGTTCATGATCAATAAACGAGCCCTATAAGTAATGTTAAAGGGGACTCTTTGGAAAAGAGAGAGCAAAAGTCACAGTAAAAATTTAGGAAACATAAAAGCAGTAAAAATGAATATTTCTGTAAAAACTTACTCAAGGAACTCACAAAAGAGGATGTAAGAGGTGACACTTATACCCAAAACATGGGGAAGAGAGGAGTAAAGAATGGTTTCAAACTTAAATGATCATCAACTTAATGTAGACTGCTATATGCAGAAGTTATATACAAACATAATAGCAACCATATATCAAAAAACACAATAAATAAACAAAGAATAAAGAGAAAGAAATCCAAATATATCACTAAAGAATATCAACAAAATATGAAAGGGAGAAAGACAAGAAAGCAGCAGAGAAAATCTTCAGAAACAACCACAAAATGAATAATAAAATGACAAAAAAATACATATCTTTCAAAAATAACTTTTAATGTAAATGGACTAAAAGCTCCAACCAAAAGACACAGAGTGAAAGAATGGATAAAAAAAAAAAAAAAAAACTCCATCTATATGCTATCTATAAAAGACTCATTTTAAACCTAAAGACACCTGCAGTTTGAAAGTGAAGGGATGGACAAACATTTATCATGCAAATGGATGTCAAAAGAAAGCTGGAGTAGCAAAACTTATATCAGACAAAGTAAACAACAAAACAAAGACTATAACAAGAGACAAAGAAGAACACTATATAATAATAAAGGGGAAAATACAACAAGAAGATATATAAATGTAAATATTTATGCACCCAAAATAGGAGCACTCAAACACATAAAACAGTTAATAATGAACACAAAGGAACTAAGCAATAATAATACAACACTAGTAGGGGAGTTTAACACCACACTTACATCAATGCACAGATCATCTAAACAGAAAATCAATAAGAAAGCAATGGCTTTGAATGACATACTGGACTAGATGGGCTTAACAGATATACTTAGAGCATCCCATCCTAAAACGGCAGAATATACATTGTTTTCAAGTTCACATGGGACATTTTCCAGAACAGGTCACAGCCCGCAAAACAAGTCTCAACAAATTCAAAAAGATCAAAGTAAAGGACACTATATACTATGTAAAGGGTCTATCCAACAAGAAGATGTAAGAATTGTAAATATCTATGCTGCTAAAATAGGAGCAGCCAATTATATAAGGCAATTAATAACAAAAGCAAAGAAACACATTGACAACAAAACAATAATAGTGGGGGACTTTAATCACCCCCTGACTGAAATGGACAGATCATCCAAGCAAAATAATACAAGGAAATAAAGACTTTAAAAGAAACACTGGACCAAATGGACTTCACAGACATATTCAGAACATTCCATCCCAAAGCAACGGAATACCCATTCTTCTCTAGTGCCCATGGAACATTCTCCAGAATTGCTCGCATCCTAGGTCACACATCAGGTCTCAACCGGTACCAAAAGATTGGGATTATTCCCTGAATATTTTCAGACCACAATGCATTGAAACTAGAACTCAATCCAAGAGGAAAGTCAGAAAGAACTCAAATATATGGAGGCTAAAGAGCATCCTACTAAAGAATGAATGGGTCAACCAAGAAATTAAAGAAGAATTAAAAAAATTCATGGAAACCAATGAAAATGAAAACACAACTGTTCAAACTCTTTGGGATACAGCAAAGGCAGTCCTGAGAGGAAAGTATATAGCAATACAAGCCTTTCTCAAGAAACAAGAAGGAGGGGGTGGAGCAAGATGGCGGAGGAGTAGGAGACCTAGATTTCGTCTGGTCTCAGGAATTCAGCTGAATAGGGATCAAACCATTCGGAACACCTACGAACTCAACAGGAGATCGAACAGGAGAGTAGCAACAACTCTCTGAACAGAGAAGCGACCACTTACTGGAAGGTAGGGCGTGCGGAGAAGTGAATCCAAGGCGATATTCGGGAGGATAGACGGCGGGGTAGGGGCCTCCGCCGGCCGCTTCTGGCAAGTGATAGAGCCGCGGAGCACAAAATCGGACCTTTTAGAAGTTGGCTCGGCGGAGGGACGTCGCTCCAGTGGCTAAGCGGGGGGTGGAATCCTCCCGGGACAGTGTGGTCTCAGGACCCTTGCGGTCACAGAGAGACCGGGGGTGCCTGAGTGCACCAGAGCTCCCAGGTATCAGAGCGGGGAAGCCGGCTGCAGAGACGGAGCAGAGTCGCGGGCTCTCAGCTCGGGGTTGCCATAAATTGTGATCTGCGGCCCAGTCGGGGCACGGCTCCCCCAGCAGGGACCCAACAAGCAGCAGATCCGGGGAGACTCCCCTTCCTTCCCGGGGAGGAGCGGTGCGGGAACGCACTGCAGGGATCTGCTGGGTTTGGAGACTCCGCGCGGGGTCGGGTGCCAGAGATAGCAACGCTCGATCACAGGCCGGGTGAGCACGGAGTGCGGCCGGAGACCGGGGACACGGAAGTGACTGCTTTTCTCTGGGGGCACACTGAGGAGCGGGGCCCCGAATTCTCAGCTCCCCCGGGTGGAGATTGGGAGGCCACCATTTCTGCCCTTGTCCTCCAAAGCTGTACCGAGAGCTTGCAGGGAACAAAAGCTCCTGAGAGCAAACCGGAGCAGCTTCCTTAGCCCGGACCGACAAGGGCGGGGCAATTCCGCCTCCGGCAAAGACATTTGGAAACCACAGCAACAGGCCTCTCCCCCAGAAGATCAGCACAAACAGCCAGCAAGCCAAGACCAAGTTGATCGATCAAGGAGAATGGGAGAACTCCAGCGCTAGGGGAATACTGCACATAGATTCATGGCTTTTTTTTTTTTTTTTTTTTACCATGATACATTATTTCATCAAAGTTAATTTTTGTTGACTGTTTTTTTATTTTTATTTTTCCCTTTTTCAACCAACATCTTATCAATCCCTTTTAAAAAAAAAAAAAACATTTTTTATTTTTCATTTTTAGAATCATATTTTATCCCTTCATAGTAGTTACCCTTATTTTTGGCATATATATATAAGTTGTTCTCTCTTTAAAATTTTGAGGTACAGTTTCTTCTAACAGATCAAAATATACCCTAAATCACTAGTGTATGGCTTTGTTCTAGTCTCCTGCCTGATCACATTCTCTCCCTTTTTCCTTTTTTTTTTTTCTTAAATCTTCTTTCTTTTTTCAAAAAACTTATCTTACCAAGTCCTTTTATAAAATCTTTTATAATTTTCATCTTTACACTCATCTTCCATCCCTTCATTGTATCAACCCTTATTTTGTACATATATGTCTTTCTTCCTTTAAAATTTTAGGAGGCACTTTTTTCTAACAGACCAAAATACGCCCAAAATCTAGTGTGTGGCACCGATCTATGCACTAGCCTGATCATATTTGATCATATTCTGCTTTTTTTGTATTGTTTTGTTTTTGTTTTTATCTTTTTTTCTTTTTTCTTTTTTTCTCTTTCTTTTTTCTTTCTTTCCCTTTCTTTTCCCCTGGTTTCAGGTCTTTTCAGATTTGTATACAATATATTTGCTGGGGACATTGTAAACCTGTTAGCATTTTGTTCTCTCATTCATCTACTCTCCTCTGGACAAAATGACAAGATGAAAGAAATCACCTCAGCAAAAAGAACAAGAAGTAGTACCGTCAGCCATGGACCGACTCAATACGGACATTAGTACGATGTCGGACCTAGAGTTCAGAATCATGACGTTAAAGATACTAGCTGGGCTTGAAAAAAGCGTGGAAGTTATTAGAGAAACCCTTTCTGGAGAAATAAAAGAACTAAAATCTAACCAAATCGAAATCAAAAAGTCTATTGATGAGGTGCAATCAAAAATGGGGGCACTAAATGCTAGGATAAATGAGGCAGAAGAGAGAATCAGCGATATAGAAGACCAAATGATGGAAAATAAAGAGGCTGAGAAAAAGAGAGAGAAACAACTACAGGATCACGAGGGCAGAATTCGAGAGATAAGTGATACGATAAGACGAAACAACATTAGAATAATTGGGATCCCAGAAGAAGAAGAGAGAGAGAGGGGGGCAGAAGGTATATTGGAGCAAATAATAGCAGAGAACTTCCCTAATGTGAGGAAGGAAACAGGCATTAAAATCCAGGAGGCACAGAGAACCCCTTTCAAAATCAATAATAATAGGCCAACACCCCGACATCTAATAGTAAAACTTACGAGTCTCAGAGACAAAGAGAAAATCCTGAAAGCAGCTCGGGAGAAGAGATATGTAACCTACAATGGTAGAAACATTAGATTGGCAACAGACCTATCCACAGAGACCTGGCAGGCCAGAAAGGACTGGCAAGATATCTTCAGAGCACTAAACAAGAAAAATATGCAGCCAAGAATACTATATCCAGCTAGGCTATCATTGAAAATAGAAGGAGAGATAAAAAGCTTCCAGAACAAACAAAAACTAAAGGAATTTGCAAACACGAAACCAGCCCTCCAAGAAATATTGAGAGGGGTCCTCTAAGCAAAGAGAGAACCTAAAAGCAGCAAAGAGCAGAAACGAACACAGACAACAGACAGTTAACAGTCACCTTACAGGTAATACAATGGCACTAAATTCATACCTTTCAATAGTTACCCTGAATGTAAATGGGCTAAATGCCCCAATCAAAAGACACAGGCTATCAGATTGGATTAAAAAACAAGACCCATCCATATGCTGTCTGCAAGAGACTCATTTTAGACCCAAAGACACCCCCAGATTGAAAGTGAGGGGGTGGAAAACCATTTACCATGCTAATGGACACCAAAAGAAAGCTGGGGTGGCAATCCTTATATCAGACAAATTAGATTTTAAAACAAAGACTGTAATAAGAGATGAGGAAGGACACTATATCCTACTTAAAGGGTCTATCCAACAAGAAGATCTAACAATTGTAAATATCTATGCCCTGAACATGGGAGCAGCCAATTATATAAGGCAATTAATAACAAAAGCAAAGAAACACATTGACAACAATACAATAATAGTGGGGGACTTTAACACCCCCCTGACTGAAATGGACAGATCATCTAAGCAAAAGATCAACAAGGAAATAAAGACTTTAAATGACACACTGGACCAAATGGACTTCACAGACATATTCAGAACATTCCATCCCAAAGCAACAGAATATACATTCTTTTCTAGTGCCCATGGAACATTCTCCAGAATTGATCACATCCTAGGTCACAAATCAGGGCTCAATCGGTACCAAAAGATTGGGATCATTCCCTGCATATTTTCAGACCACAATGCTTTGAAACTAGAACTCAACCACAAGAGGAAAGTCGGAAAGAACTCAAATACATGGAGGCTAAAGAGCATCCTACTAAAGAATGAATGGGTCAACCAAGAAATTAAAGAAGAATTAAAAAAATTCATGGAAACCAATGAAAATGAAAACACAACTGTCCAAAGTCTTTGGAATACAGCAAAGGCAGTCCTGAGAGGAAAGTATATAGTAATACAAGCCTTTCTCAAGAAACAAGAAAGGTCTCAAATACACAACCTAACCCTACACCTAAAGGAGCTGGAGAAAGAACAGCAAATAAAGCCTAAACCTAACAGGAGAAGAGATATCATAAAGATCAGAGCAGAAATCAATGAACTAGAAACCAAAAGAACAGTAGAACAGATCAACGAAACTAGGAGCTGGTTCTTTGAAAGAATTCACAAGATTGATAAACCCTTGGCCAGACTGATCAAAAAGAAAAGAGAAATGACCCAAATCAACAAAATCATGAATGAAAGAGGAGAGATCACAACCAACACCAAAGAAATACAAACAATTATAAGAACATATTATGAGCAACTCTGTGCCAGCAAATTAGATAACCTGGAAGAAATGGGTGCATTCCTAGAGATGAATCAGCTACCAAAATTGAACCAGGAAGAAATAGAAAACCTGAACAGACCTATAACCACTAAGGAAATTGAAACAGTCATCAAAAACCTCCCAAGAAACAAAAGCCCAGGGCCAGATGGCTTCCCAGGGGAATTCTATCAGACATTTCAAGAAGAATTAATACCTATTCTCCTGAAACTGTTCCAAAAAATAGAAATGGAAGGAAACTTCCAAACTCATTTTATGAGGCCACCATTACCTTGATCCCAAAACCAGACAAAGACCCCATCAAAAAGGAGAATTCCAGACCAATATCCTTGATGAACATGGATGCAAAAATTCTCACCAAAATACTAGCCAATAGGATCCAACAGTACATTAAAAGGATTATTCACCATGACCAAGTGGGATTTCTTTCTGGGCTGCATGGCTGGTTCAACATCCACAAATCAATCAACGTGATACAATACATTAACAAAAGAAAGAACATGAATCATATGATCTTCTCAATAGATGCAGAAAAAGCATTTGACAAAGTACAACATCCTTTCTTGATCAAAACTCTTCAGAGTATAGGGATAGAGGGTACATACCTCAATATTAAAAGCCATCTATGAAAAACCTACAGCGAATATCATTCTCAATGGGGAAATGCTGAGAGCTTTTCCCCTAAGGTCAGGAACGCGGCAGGGATGTCCACTCTCACCACTGCTATTCAACATAGTATTAGAAGTCCTAGCCACAGCAATCAGACAACAAAAAGAAATCAAAGGCATCCAAATCGGCAAAGAGGAAGTCAAACTCTCACTCTTTGCAGATGATATGATACTGTATGTGGAAAACCCAAAAGACTCCACCCCAAAACTGCTAGAACTCATACAGGAATTCAGTCAAGTAGCAGGATATAAAATCAATGCCCAGAAATCAGTGGCATTCCTATACACCAACAACAAGACAGAAGAGAGACAAATCAAGGAGTCTCTCCCATTTACAATTGCACCCAAAACCATTAGATACCTAGGAATAAATCTAACCAAAGAGGCAAAGGATCTGTACTCAGAAAACTATAAAATACTCATGAAAGAAATTGAAGAAGACACAAAGAAATGGAAAAACATTCCATGCTCATGGATTGGGAGAATCAACATTGTGAAGATGTCAATGCTACCTAGAGCAATCTACACATTCAAAGCAATCCCCATCAAAATACCATCCACTTTTTTCAAAGAAATGGAACAAATAATCCTAAAATTTGTATGGAACCAGAAGAGACCCAGAATAGCCAGAGGAATACTGAAAAAGAAAAGCAAAGCTGGCGGCATCACAATTCCGGACTTCCAGCTCTATTACAAAGCTGTCATCATCAAGACACTATGGTACTGGCACAAAAACAGACACATAGATCAATGGAACAGAATCGAGAGCCCAGAAATGGACCCTCAACTCTATGGTCAACTTATTTTTGACAAAGCAGGAGAGAATGTCCAATGGCAAAAAGACAGTCTCTTCAACAAATGGTGTTGGGAAAATTGGACAGCCACATGCAGAAGAATGAAACTGGACCATTTCCTTACACCACACACAAAAATAGACTCCAAATGGTTGAAAGACCTAAACGTGAGACAGGAGTCCATCCAAATCCTAAAGGAGAACACAGGTAGCAACCTTTTCGACCTTAGCCGCATCAACTTCTTCCTAGAAACATCGCCAAAGGCACGGGAAGCCAGGGCAAAAATGAACAATTGGGATTTCATCCAGATAAAAAGCTTTTGCACAGCAAAAGAAACAGTCCACAAAACCAAAAGACAACCGACAGAATGGGAGAAAATATTTGCAAATGACATATCAGATAAAGGGCTAGTATCCAAAATCTATAAAGAACTTATCAAACTCAACACCCAAGGAACAAATAATCCAATCAAGAAATGGGCAGAAGACATGAACAGACATTTCTCCAAAGAAGACATCCAAATGGCCAACAGGCACATGAAACAGTGCTCAACATCGCTCGGCATCAGGGAAATCCAAATCAAAACCTCAATGAGATACCACCTCACACCCGTCAGAATGGCTAAAATTAACAAGTCAGGGAACGACAGATGTTGGCGGGGATGTGGAGAAAGGGGAACCCTCCTACACTGTTGGTGGGAATGCAAGCTGGTGCAACCCCTCTGGAAAACAGTATGGAGGCTCCTCAAACAGTTGAAATTAGAGCTACCGTTCGATCCAGCAATTGCACTACTGGGTATTTACCACAAAGATACAAATGTAGGGACCCGAAGGGGTACGTGTACCCCAATGTTCATAGCAGCAATGTCCACAATAGCCAAACTGTAGAAAGAGCCAAGATGCCCATCGACAGATGAATGGATAAAGAAGGTTTGGTATATATACACAACGGAATATTATGCAGCCATCAAAAGGAATGAGATCTTGCCATTTGCAACGACGTGGATGGAACTGGAGGGTGCTATGCTGAGTGAAATAAGTCAATCAGAGAAAGACATGTATCACATGACCTCACTGATATGAGGAATTCTTAATCTCAGGAAACAAACTGAGTGTTACTGGAGTGGTTGGGGGTGGGAGGTTTGGGGTGGCTGGGTGATAGACATTGGGGAGGGTATGTGCTACGGTGAGCGCTGTGAATTGTGCAAGACTGTTGAATCACAGATCTGTACTTCTGAAACTAATAATGCAACATATTTTAAGAAAAAAGAAAAAGAAGAAGATAACAGGAGAGGAAGAAAAGGGGAGTATGTCAGAGGGGGAGACGAACCATGAGAGATGATGGACTCTGAAAAACAAACTGAGGGTTCTAGAGGGGAGGGGGGAGGGGGATGGGTTAGCCTGGTGATGAGTATTGAGGAGGGCACGTTCTGCATGGAGCACTGGGTGTTATGAACAAACAATGAATCATGGAACACTGCATCAAAAACTAATGATGTAATATATGGTGATTATCATAACAATAAAAAATTAAAAAAAAAAAAGAAATAAAAGGCATCCAGATTGGTAAGGATGAAGTCAAACTTTCAGTATTTGCAGACAACATGGTGATATGTATATATAAAACCCCAAAGACGGCCCCCCAAATACTGCTAGAACTGATACATGAATTCAGCAAATTTGCAAGATACAAAATTGGTGTACAGAAATTTGTTTTTATACATCAATAATGAGGCAGCAGAAAGAGAAATCAAGGAATCAACCCCATTTACAATTGCACCAAAAACAATAAGATACCTAGAATAGACCTAAACAAAGAGTTGAAAGACTATACTCTGAAAACTTTATAGATTTATAACACAGATGAAAGAAACTGAAGATGACACAAAGAAATGAAAAGACATTCTATGTTTTGGATTGGAAGAACAAATATTGTTAAAATGTGTATACTCCCCCCAAAAAAGTGTATACTCCCAAAGTAGTCTACACATGTAATGCAATCCTCATCAAAATACCAACAGCATTTTCCACAGGATTAGAAAAACATTTCTAAAATTTGTATGGAACTACAAGTGAGTGAAAGCATCTTAAAAAACGAAAGTGAAGCTGGAGGTATCACAATCCCAGTCCTCAAATTATATTACAAAGCTGTAGTGATCGAGACAGTATGGTACTGGCACAAAAATAAACACACAGATCAATAGAACAAAATAGAAAACGCAGAAATATGAGGTGCCCAGGTGGCTCAGTTGGTTAAGCGACTGCCTTCAGCTCAGGTCATGATCCTGGAGTCCCGGATCAAGTCCCGCAATGGGCTCCCTGCTCGGCAGGGAGTCTGCTTCTCCCTCTGACCCTCTTCCCTCTCGTGCTCTCTCTCTCTCAAATAAATAAATAAAATCTTTAAAAAAAATAGAAAACCCAGAAATAAACACATAACAATATGGTCAATTAATCTTTGACAGACAAAGCAGGAAAGACTATCCAATGGGGAAAAGACAGTAAACTGGACAGCTACAAGCAAAGGAAAGGAACTGGACCACTTTCTTACACCATACACAAGAATGAATTCAAAATGGATTAAAAACCTAAATGTGAAATTGAAATCATACAAATCCTTTAAGAGAGCACAGGTAGTAACTTCTCTGACATCAGCCATAGCAACTTTTTTCTAGATAGGTCTCCTGAGGCAGGGGAAACAAAAACAAAAATAAACTATTGGGGATATATCAAAATGGAAAGCTTCTGCACAGCAAAGGAAAGAACTAAAAAAACAACACAACAACAACTAAAAGGTAACCCATGGAATGGGAGAAGATATTTGCAAATGACATATCCGATAAAACGTTAGTATTGAAATTATATAAAGAAGTTATAACATTCAATACCCCAAAAAACAAGTAATCCAGCTTAAAAATGGGCATAATACAAGAATAAACATTTCACCAAAGAGGACATCCATGTGGCCAACAGACTCATGAAAAGATGTTCATCATCAGTTACTCTCAGGGAAATGCAAATCAAAATTACAATGAGGTATGATCTTACACCTGTCAGAATGGCTAAAATCAACAACACAAGAAACACAATGTGTTAACAGATATGTGGAAGAAAAGGAACCCTCGTGCACTGTTGGTGGCAATGCAAACTGGTGCAGCCATACTGGAAGACAGTATGGAGCTTCCTCAAAAAGTTAAAAATAGGGGCACCTGGTTGGTTTAGTCGTTAAGCGTCTGCCTTCGGCTCGGGTCATGATCCCAGGGTCCTGGGATCGAGCCCCTTATCTGGATCCCTGCTCCGTGGGAAGTCTGCTTCTCCCTCTCCCACTCCCCCTGTTTGTGTTCCCTTTCTCACTGTCTCTCTCTGTCAAATAAATAATTAAATTTTTTTTTAAAGTTAAAAATAGAACGATTCCATGAACCAGCAATTGCACTGCTGGGTATTTACCCAAAGAATACAAAAAGACTAATTCAAAGAGATACATGTAGCCCAATGTTTACTGCAGCCAAGTTGTGGAAGGAGCCCAAGTGTGCCCTGATTGATGAATGGATAAAGAAGGTGTGATTATATATATATATATATTATATATATATATATATAATATATATATATATATATCTCCACACACACACAATGGAATATTAATCAGCCATGAAATCTTGCCATTTGCAAGGACGTGGATGTAGCTAGAGAGTATAATGCTAAGCAAAATAAGTCTGTCAGAGAAAGCAAATGCCATATGATTTCATTCATAGGTGGCATTTAAGAAACAAAACAGTTGAGGAAAGGGGAAGTTGGGGGGAAGAGAGGAGGCAAATAAAAAAACAGACTATTAGAGTGACAAATCTGATGGTTACCATAGGGGAATGGGATGGAGTTATGGGTTAAATAGGTGATGGGGATTAAGGAATGCACTTGTGATGAGCTTCTGGTGATCTATGGAATTGTTGAATCACTATATTGTACACCTGAAATTAAGATAACACTGTATGTCAACTAACTCGAATTAAAATAAAAACTAAAAAAAGTAAAAAAAAAAAGGACAAAAAGCCTAGATAATATTTTTTTCCAAAGAACACATGCAAGTAAGCAACAGATACATGAGAAGGTACTCAACATTACTAATCATCAAGGAAATACAAATCATAACCACAGTGAAGTATCATCTTAACACCAGTTAGAATGACTGTTATCAAAAAGGCAAGAGATAACAAGTACTGGTGAGGATGTAGAGAAAAGGGAACACTTGTACACTGTTGATGGGAATGTAAATTGGTGCATCCACTATAGAAACAGTGTGGAGATTCTTCAAAAAATTAAAAATAGAACTACCATATGATCCAGCAATTCCACTTCTGGGTATATATCATAAGGAAACAAAATCACTATCTCAAAGAGATGTATGTACCCCTATGTTCATTACAGCATTATTTACAATACCCAAGGCATGCAAACAACCTAAGTGTCCACTGATGCATAAATGGAACAAGGAAATTTGCTCTCTCTCTTTCTTTCTCTCTCTCTCTGCCATTTGTGACAAAATGGATGAAACCTGAGGGCATTATACTAAGTGAAATAATTCAGAAAGAGAAAGACAAATACAGTATGTTTTCACTTATAAATACAATCTAAAAAACAAAACAAAACTGAAATTCTAGAAACAGAGAACAGATTGGTTGTTGCTAGAGGTGAGAAGGATAGATAAAGGCAACCAAAATTACAAACTTTGGTTACAAGATAGAAAAGTTTTGGGGATGTAATGTACAGAATTGTGACCATAGCTAAAGATACTCTTGGATATTTGGAAGTTTCTAACACAGTAACTCTTAAAAGTTCTCCTCACATAAAAAAAATGTAACCATGTGAGATGATGGATGTTAATTAAACTCATAGTGATAGTCATTTCATACTATATACATATATTAAATCTGTATGCAGTGTACCCTAAACTCAAACAATGTTATATATCGAGTACATCTCAATAAAACTGAAAAAAATGGCATTGCCAACAAAAAGAAATATGACAAGTGTGTCAAATAAATATCAGAACTGAGTTAACTTTTTCACCAGGGATTAATTAGCTATTAGAATAAAAACCATTTTGTCAACCTCTCCCATAAGAATTTGATATGACAATATTGATCCTAGGTAGGTTTAATATTTTGCTAAAAATTCAAGAGAAACATGAATTACTAGGCAGTGGTCCAAGTTCAAATTTTGGAATATTGAGTGTTAACTGTCTTAATAGAAACAGAATTCAAAGCAGAATTGGAAAATTTTAGATGTATTGTGATTGACAAAAATATCTTCTACCTGATAAAATGCTTTTGATAGGGAAGGAAGGCAGAAAGTCAATACTGCTTTAA
Source organism: Zalophus californianus (assembly GCF_009762305.2). Classification (NCBI taxonomy): domain Eukaryota; kingdom Metazoa; phylum Chordata; class Mammalia; order Carnivora; family Otariidae; genus Zalophus; species Zalophus californianus. Next base: position 33,373,460 of record NC_045605.1, read on the forward strand.
GACAACCAGGGAGTTTATTGGTTTGTGTGATTGCAAAGATCAGAGGTAGGATTGGCTTTAATCATGGCATCATCGGGAGTTTGTTATATCAATCAAAGCTCCATCCTTAGCTCTACTCACTCTAACATGTCAGTTTCATCCTAAAATTAGTGCCCTTGATTAAAAAAAATGGCTGCAATGGTGTCAGACCTCACACACTCACTGTAATGTCCACAGTGAGAAAAATGATTATTTCTTTCACTTCCCTGCGAGGAGAAAAGAAACATTTTTTTTTTTTTTTTCTCCAGAAGCTCTAAAAACTCCTGACACTTCATTGTTTCCTACTGTGTTATGTATTCATTCTTAAGCCCATCATTGGAGACAGGGTATGCAATAAAATAAGTAGCTTCAGAAAATCAGAGCCTACCTTTACATTTTTGGCAAGAAGTCAAGCTTACACAGATGTCATGTCTGACTACGGTGGAGGGGAGGTTTTCTAAAGGAAAATCTGAAAAGTGGAGAATGTTGCTAGCTAGGAGGAGGGCAGTAGAAGGAGACTTGCTTAAGAAAAACTACCTGTGAGCAGGGTGAATTAGAATAAAGAAAATTAGGTAAGAAATGACTGTAATAACTGAGACTCAAGATTATAAAAGCTTTGACCAAGAAGTTAGCTGTAGTAATGAAGAGATAAACAGATATGGGAGGCCTAAAACTATAACAACAAATGGCACACTGACTCTACCCTGAATTGCAATAATGCTACTAAGAGCTATAAAAAGAAAAGGCAGCATAATTTTATACATTTTTACCTCATAATAAAAATTGATCCTGTTCACAGGGCACAATCTTAAGCGGAACTAGAGCAAAGCAACAAAAATATCAAAATGGCATGGAAAATGTGACCTATTGTCTCTTCATTCTAAACCCAGAATGATTGTATGAGTACCTATCAGGTAACTATAAAGATATTACAAGGGCAGCTAATATAAAATGGCCAAGATGATGAACCTGAATGCATACTAGCTAGCAATGTAAAAAATGAAATCTCTAGTCAAAATCAAGGAAACTTTGTCAGATGACTAGAGTTTGGTTGCCTTTGAAACCATTTGGAACATACTCTGAACTTCCCTCACCTTTTCACGATAGCTATAACATGTCAGGCAGGTGCATTCCACTTTTTACTGTATGAAGAAATGTATGAAGAAATCTGTATGAAGAAATCTCCAATTTCAAACAATGAATATTTAGTTGAATTTATTTCCAAATTCACAATCTCAAGATTATATCGTATGTTGGGTTATATGCATGTTATTTCAACTCTTCTAGGTTATTTAAGTTTCGTTTGTTTGTTCCCTCTTTCTTCATTAGATAGTTTTGCTTTCACACACTGGCTCATGTCATTATTACCTTTTATTGGAGTGCTAGGGTTAAACCTTTCTGGGTTTTGCTACTACTACATCCCTGGAGAAAAAGTAATTTTCTATCTGTAATCATTCCTTGGCTTCAACTACATTCATGTTTCCTCTAAGAACTAGAACTTCCATGAAAGGCAGTGTTTCCCTGTATCTTTTCACTAATGGGTTCTGACCAATCTTCCCTGAATATCTAACTCAGTTTTTAGCTTCCATGTTTTCTAGCTCCAATTATTTTGATAAAATAAATTAATTTAATGAAATAATTTTAAAAATAATTTTTATCAAAATGTTTTAATTCCCCCTAGTTTTCTCTATTCTATTTTTATAAAATGTACAAGTTTATTTAAAGATAACCAGTTTCCATAAAAATTAATGGACCAGCATCAAGTTAATACCTTCCCATCTGAGATTGTTATACTCTTCTCTCTAATTATTGGTATATCTTACTCTTTTTTGAGTGCTTACATGTGCCATGCTTTGTGTAAGGTATTTTACAAATATTTTCTTTTTCTTTCTTCATGTCTGTGATGTAGATACCACTAACATTCACATTTGTAGATGAGTAAATTGAACTTCATGAGGTTAAAGTACCCAAAATCAAACAATTAGGAAGCGTTAGAATCTGTATTTGAATTCTGGCCTACAAACTTGATATATTTAATCTCTGTATTTTGCTTCTTATCTGTTTTCTTCTTCTTCCCTTCTTCTCCTTCTCTTTTCTTCTTCTTCTTCTTCTTCTTCTTCTTCTTCTTCTTCTTCTTCTTCTTCTTCTTCTTCTTCTTCTTCTTCTTCTTCTTCTTCTCCTTCTCCTTCTCCTTCTCCTTCTCCTTCTCCTTCCTTCTTCTTCTTCTTCTTCTTCTTCTTCTTCTTCTTCTTCTTCTTCTTCTCCTCCTCCTCCTCCTCCTCCTCCTCCTCCTCCTCCTCCTCCTCCTCCTCCTCCTTCTTCTTCTTCTTCTTCTTCTTCTTCAAGATTTTATTTATTTATTTGTCAGAGAGAAAGACAGAGATGCAGCACAAGCAGGAGGAGCGGCAAGCAGAGGGAGAAGCAGGACACCTGTGGAGCAAGGAGCCCTATACAAGGCTTGATTCCAGGACCCTGGGATCATGACCTGAGCCAAAGGCAGATGCTTAACAGACTGAGCCATCCAGGAGTCCCATTTTCTTCTTTTGATTGTGATTAACAGGGTCTAAATTTAGGGTTCTTGTTTGAATTCAGGCATGATAAATATACACACGGTTATTGATAAACAGGAAGTGCTTTCAGTACATCTAGTCTCAGTTATTTATCGCATTTTTCCAACAACTTCACGGAGATTGCTGCAAATCCATCATTCAAATACCTCATCTGGAGTATCCTGTGTGATTGCACATAGTGAGGCAGAATATGTTTAACGCTTGAATTTTACTTCCTCTGACTTTTATTAGTCAGCCATTAGTCTAATCTGTAGAATTATCTTTATGTCTTTGCAAATGCTAATTCATTTCCTGTCCCCATATACCTCATAGGAAACTTCCATTGAATAAGACCTGACTACGGAAGCTGGATTTCTTCTTTAAAGACATACAATGAAGTTTTAATGTATCAAGTAAAATACTAAATTTTAGGAATGAGAAGTTGAGGGGTGCCTGGGTGGCTCAGTTGTATAAACGTTGGCCTTCAGCTCAGGTCATGATGCCAAGGTCTTGGGATCAAGCTCCACATCGGGCTCCCTCCAGGGAGTCTGCTTCTCTTTCTCTCTCTCTCTCCCCTTCTACCCCTTCCCCCTGCTAGTTTTCTCCCAAATAAATAAAATCTTAAAAAAAAAGGAATGAGAAGATGAAAAGAAACACTCTCTTCCTTTGATTTATTGGAAATCAAATCCCATCTTTTATACACTACCTTGTGACCACTTTTTTTTAAATAATTTTTATTGTTATGTTAATCACCATACATTACATCATTAGTTTTTGATGTAGTGTTCCATGATTCATTGTTTGTGCATAACACCCAGTGCTCCACGCAGAATGTGCCCTCTTTAATATCCATCACCAGGCTAACCCATCCCCCCACCCCCTCCCCTCTAGAACCCTCACTTTGTTTTTCAGAGTCCATCATCTCTAATGGTCCGTCTTCCCCTCCGACTTACTCCCCTTCATTCTTCCTTTGTGACCACTTTTTAAAAATCATTTTTATGGATTCCTGTCTGCTATACATTCCTTAAATGTTAACCCTCACAGAGTTTGACCTCAGTCATCTTTTTTTCTCTTTCAAAAAATAGCTGTGTGTACATTTCTATTGTGATTTAATAAGCATATATAAATAATAACTGACAACTAAATTTCTATCTCAGTCTATTTGTAGTCTGATATACTTAACAGTCTACAAAACATTTACACTTAGATATACTACAGACATTTCAAGCTAACATAGCTAAAGGAAAACTCTTACCCTCTTTCACATTATTCTTCCTCCTCATGCATTCCCCATCTCAGTAAATGAAGCTTTAATCCATAGGATCCCTTAATCCAGTAAAACTAAATTCACTCTTTTTCATTCTTCCAGTCTATTCACCAAATCCTGTCAGTTTTTTCTTCTTATTCTCTCTCAAATCTCTCTCCACACTTCTTACTATTAAAGGTCAAGCCTGTGTTACTTCTTTCCTAGATTCGTACATTATCTTTTTAATTGCTTCTCAGAATTGAAATTTAATTCCTTCTCCAATTCATCCTTCATTCTGCTGTCAGAATGTTGTTTCTAAAGGATTAATTGACTAGCTTTATTGCTAGAAATCCTTCATTGCCTTCAGGACAAAACATAGCATAGTATAATATAACATGGTCTTAAATTCTGACTGTTATCCTTCTCTCTAATGTGCTAGGGAAATGAGACATACAGAATGTTTGCTAAGTCCAGAAAACACCATATCTCATGAGATAGGTACATGACAAATGGCTTATTTATAACGTATATGAAGCATATGAAGACATTATTTCAATAAAGGGATGATATCGTATTATATCACATGTATGATCATTTTAATATACTAAGAATCTGAAGCCATCATTTTATATTTTTATTATCTCTATAAGATTTTAAGTTGCAAAATGTTTATCTTTGTACTAATTAGAATTAATTATAAACTAACATAATACAAGCAGCACCTGACATCTTTTTTAAATGTGTGAAAAATTTATTAGGTATTCATTCTTCCACTCTTAAAAATAGGCTTTTATTTACATTTCATATTCCCTAAGGTTGAAATAAATATCATGGAAAAAAAAAGATAAATATAAAATCATGGAAAATTAAGTAACACCTTTACCTGGTGATAGAAGTGGGAACAGGCCTATCAACTTTGTTAGCCTGCATTAATTCAGTCATAAAAGAAAGTATGTGACTTCACCATAGTTATCTGCAGTAACTTAATTCTTACAGACTACCTCAGGATAACAGATTGGAAACATTTGTATAAAACTTCCATTTTCCACAGACTTTTTTTTTCCAGAAACCCTGAAGTGTTTTTCTTTAAGCTATTAAAGTTACACCAGCTTTTGTACCCTATTACCAGAAAGTAACAAGATTTTCTTCACTTTTAAACTCAAGATCTAAAGAATATTAATGTATTGTGAAACAATTATTTATTCCAATTAAGATAAAAGGTATACAGTTCAAAATATTTAACATTGCATTCAAATATGTTAGACAAATGGATATATTTTAGGATTAAATCTATTTAAGTTCTACTAGCCTGATAGGCAGGAAAGCAAGGGGTACTACAATTCTATTATTTTGGAGTTAAACCTTAAATACTAAGCACATACATTCCTGTAAAGATTAAGAAGCATTTCATTTAGTACTTTGTTTGCCATATGGAGTTGATTACTTCTAAATTTGATAAAATCTTATAGAGTAAGTCTCATCAGTTCCAGGGGAGAACCCTAAAGCTTTAACCTGAATGTCTCAGAATGGTGCTACATGTAAATTAAATTAAGGTGTAGGCATTTCTATAGATTTTAATTCTCAGGGAAATAACTTCCTGCAATATTTTTTTCCTATAATAAATGACCTGTAATATGTTTCCTGTAAGGAATCCATAGCCAGCAATATCAGAATGAGTATAAAATTTAATGTAGTCATATACATTGTTTTTGAATTTTAGTATATTTAGTAAATGTTATTGAAATCTTATGGAATTTAAATATTGTTTTATAATCCATGATCACAATAATGAGTGGTATAGGTCATATATAAGGAAAGTGAATCTTTTATCTCCATATTTGTTAAAAAAAATATATAGGTCAAACATTTCTTCAAACTTCATTTCCTCAGAGGGAACTTTCCTGAACATCCCAATTACCCTCCTTTGTCACTGGTTATTCCTTTACCCTGTCTTAATTTTCTTTTCAGTACTCATTTTTACTGACAATATATTATATGTTAATTAGCTTATTCTGAATCTAACTAGAAAAGATTTTGAATTACTACTGTATCTCTAGTACTTTTCTCAATCAATATCTGTTAACTGAATGCATAAACTCATGATAATATATTTTCAAGAGCCCTTTATTTGGTTAGACAACATTGGTTGGTCTGACTGTTAATAATGGCAAAATGTCGGGGCACCTGGGTGGCTCAGTCATTAAGCTATCTGCCTTTGGCTCAGGTCATGTTCCCAGGGTCCTGGGATCGAGCCCTGCATCAGGTTCCCTGCTCCGTGGGGAGTCCGCTTCTCCCTCTCCCACTCCCCCTGCTGTGTTCCCTTTCTTGCTATGTCTCTCTCTGTCAAATAAATTAAAAAATCTTTAAAAAAAATAATGGCAAAAGGCAAAAGACTATTGATACTCAGTAACCTTGTCTATAAAATAAAATATTAATAATGTCATTTCCTAGGGTTGTTGGTTTAACATATCAAATGAGCCCAGATGAGAATACTCTATACAATGCTCAAGTTTACTAAAATTGTTATCATTATTGGTCTGACTTCATTTTGAACCAGTGACTTAAACTAACTTTGAACTTGATCACATTCTTTAAACTATTTTGTCTTCCAAAAAGAGGATACAAATCTAACTGCCTTAGATATCTTTATTCAATTCATAGATCATCAATTATGTAACTAAACATATAAACAAAAAATTGATTGGAAAAGATTTAAAAATTGGACTCTCTCTCATCTCTATAGAACTAATCACTTTCCTTAGAGGCATATATTTTCTGAAGATTTATAATATATGTATATATGTTATATTAATCATCAAAAGAAGCCAGAAGTGGGGGAAATAGATTGCTGAAGTAGGTCTAAACATGAATTCCTGAGTAATGAAGAATGCTCTACAAGTTTAGATGCCTGAAGAAAACAAGAATGAAGGATTGGTATCAAAGAGGTATATAGAAAAGAAAATTTATGTATCTATGGGTGTGATCACAAAATACGTAGATCTTTGCTTTTCATAGTAATGTTCCTCAGAGATATTCAGAAAGAAGACCTTCAACAATGAATGACCATGACCCATCCCATAGATGTCAGCCAACTTCAATCTGTGGCCACCTTACCCCCATGTTGTATGATGGGCCCAAGAACAGAGTGACCATGGTGGCAGGGATAACCTGAGCCCCACAGGAATGAGTGGACCTCTCAACAAAGATGGTGGAGATACTGTCACTGCTGCATATAAGATTTGCCAACAACAAAGACCAAAATTGAGTCTTCAATATGGCACAATTCCTTGAAGAGATATGGTCTCAAGTTGGCTACATAGGACTTCTACCTTGGAAGGTACAAATGCTTATCTTTATCAACTTCTGTATTTATTCAGAATATGGATTTATCTTTCCTGCCTGGGTTACCTCTACCTGCATGACCACCCAAAGGCTTACAAAATACCTAACTTACTGATATGTAATTCTGCATGACATTGCCTTAGACCAAAGGACCTATTTTCTAAGAAAGTAGCTATTACCACAAGGACATGAACACAGAATACACTGGTAATACTATGTTCTTCATTAAGACAGCCAGCCTAATAGTGAATTGGCCTACAAAACCCTAGGTTAAGATGATAACTTGGAGGAAATACCCATCAAAGTTAAAATCCTGCCTTTTTGGATATCTATATTTGCTCAATCATTGATTAGTACAGCTCCTGTAACATATTGGGTCTCAGAAACAAGGGGTTCAGTAGGATTGATTTCTTCTACCTTAACTTCCAGTGTCCTTGTATGAGTTATGAGTCCACTATTTTCACCAACTCAGACTTTGCTATGTTAAAGGCCTAGTTACTAGGGGAGAAATACTTCCAACAAGGATTATAATAAGGATCCCTCTAAGCATGAAGCTGCAAATATATCTAATTCACTGTGGGTCCCTTGTGACAGTAAGCTAGTGTTCATGTTACTATGAGGCACTAGGCTTGCTCTTCTGGAAACAGGACAATAAAAGTATGGAGGAGTCTGCTTGGAACCCAGGAGGTTCACAGACATCTCTGCCTGCTCTGCTTGGCCCACTGAGCCAGTATATGGGAAAGGCAAAGGCAAGGCTGGCAAGGCTGGCAAGGCAAGGCTACTAAAGTTTTAGACCTCTCAAGAATAAAGGTCTGGGGTCACTCCACTAGCAGAGCACAAAGACTAGCCAAAGTACTGGCTAAGAGTGAGGGAAATGTAAAAGAGCAATAGAACAGAGAGACGATGGATATTGATAATGGTGTTAGGACAGACCAGATGAAGCAGCAGATGCTGTAGCTTGCTTCACAGATCCTTATTCCTTAAATCTTTCAGACATTGAGGCAAGCTAACACCTTAAAGGAGACTATAGATAATTGGATTTTACCTCTGCCTTTTCCTGCTCTGCTCAGAAAGGAAATGAAAGTATACTGTCCTCACCATTATAGGAGACTCTATACTGTAGTATGAAAGCCAGATATGAAAAGCAGTAGTGTATCTCTGCAGTTCTAGAGTTGGAACATATCATTCTTCCCACAGTTACCACTTCAGATCTTCCAGGCCTTACCAGTGGTTTATTGTAGCTGCCACTCTAGTGATTTGATCTGTGTGGGATCTCACATACTCCATTCAAGGACAACTTTACAACTCTTTGACTTAAGCCTGCATTTTCTACCCAGGAGATTTCCTAAGGATGACTCCATGGGTGTGCTTGGTTTTCACATATGCACAACCTAAAAGTAGTCTTGTGCTAACACCCAGTGGAGTGACACTTTTATTAATGGGAGATGGGAAACCATGGTTAAGTTCTTCTGCCTTTCTCACCCTATGATAGTCAGGCCTATATAAACTGAAAAGCAGTATATTTGGATTCTATAGGGGCATCCTAAGGGATTAAAAAAAATCATTTAGCAGTAACCAGCTCATTAAAATATTCTCTAACATAGTTTACTTTCCTGTCTCTCATTTCTGTTCCTTGGGATTGCAGTACCTAAAAAAAAAAAAAAAAAAAAAAAAAAATAGCAATTAAACACTCTGCCCCAGACTTTGCTTTCTGGGGACCCCAGGCTAAGATAAAAATCTTTTTATGAATTGCATGATATTTCTCAAGTAAGAAGAGAGCAATGAAAATTAGTTTGAAGATGTAAAAACTGAACAGAAATAGCACTGGTATTCTCTACTAAATGATTATGTATGGACTTTATATTCAGAACAACATTCTGCTTTTAAATAGATTATTGCTATTTTTCTAATTTTATTACTTTATGTAATAATTTAAGACCCAAATAGTAGGCATCTACACTATGCTTCTTCTGGCTGATCAAAATCTGTGAATGATGGTCATATTTAGCACCTTTTTTGGGTAAAGGTTTTATTTATTCATTTGACAGAGAGAGAGCACAAGCAGGGGGAGAGGTAGAGGGAGAAGCAGACCCCCCACTGAGCAGGGAGCCCGACGCGGGGCTCAATCCCAGGACCCTGGGATCATGACCCAAGCCAAAGGCAGATGTTTAACTGACTGAGCCACCCAGGAGCCTCTAGCACCTATTTTTTATAATATTTTTAACATTAAGTAACATCATGGAATAACTTTTTTTTTTTAAAGATTTTTTATTTATTTATTTGAGAGAGGGAGAATGAGAGATAGAGAGCATGAGAGGGAAGAGGGTCAGAGGGAGAAGCAGACTCCCTGCTGAGCAGGGAGCCCGATGTGGGACTCGATCCCAGGACTCCAGGATCATGACCTGAGCCGAAGGCAGTCGCTTAACCAACTGAGCCACCCAGGTGCCCCATGGAATAACTTTTTATTTAGAAAGTTATGAGCATACTAAATTTCCCAATACATTTTTTGAAAGAAAGCCTCACGAATTCTTTTCATATGCACTCTATTATATTACTAAGTAAGAAATCTAAGAAGTGAAAAAAATATGTCTGAGTTCTGGGAGTGAATATGCCCAGATATAACTAAAGATATAAATGCAGGTTAAATTTTGAAATTTAAGAGGAGGACACTAGTTTCAAACCCCTCATGCCATACAAACTTGTCTATCTTATTTTTTTAAGGTTTTTCTATTTTAAAATTAATCCCTCTTTCCTCTCTCACTTGCCCTTGCTCTCACTCTTGCTCTTTGATCCCTTGCACTACCACACTCTCTCTGGCAAAGGGTCTGCAGTAGAAATATGACAACACCAGAATTTTCCCAAATTCCTTCTGTGGTGATATCATCTCTTGGCAGACTCCATGTCACAGAATGGATGTCTTGCTGCAAAATTCATAAAAATATTACTTTAGTTGAATCCCCGTGTTAAAATAACACATGTCATAAAATGTGTATAGGATCTACAGTATTGTAGGGAATTCGAGTGGGAGCAAACTATCTCTGATGATAAACTTTCATTAATCATAGATGTCACTATTAGTAAATAAAAAAACATTGAGGTTCCCTAAAGCAGGAACAACGAGAGAGGAGGAAAGTTAAAAGATATATATGACAAAATCAGATACTCTTAAGAGTAAGCCTGATGCTCTAAAATATTAAATTGTGCTCAAAATCTTTAGAGGGATAATATTTCATTGTTTTAACAGCTTCGCTTTGTCATGTTTACATGCTTACACACCAGAATAAATAATGTTCTATTACAATAGAGAGCTGATTTTTATCCAGTTACATGACTCTCTCGAGTAATGAAAACTCACCTAAACATCATTTAACCTAATTCTTGGCTGAGTTACCTGTAGTTTAGCAAGTAGCGTACAAAGAATAGCTGTTTGATTGGCACCTACATGCTCCAACAAGAATGTCTCTAAATTCAGAGAAATCCAAACAAAAAGAAACTATTGAGTTGTACCAGTGCATTAAAAGAAAAAGAAAAAGGAAAATAAAATGTATTTAGGAAAAAGAGTAAATAAAATAGTTTTTATCCTTTTCAAGTCATAAAGTAGGTTTTTTTAGGGCTTTCTTCTCTTGTATGATAAAAGCTATATAGTATTGATATTCTGTTGAGATTTGCAAATGATATTCTAACATTTTTATTTGTTTTCTATAATGAAACATTTTTAGACTTTGAGTCTTTATAATAATGCTCATTTTCCCATTTTTCAGTATCTGTCAACTAATTCCCATAGACTTTGTTGTTGTTGTTGTTAATTACATGATTGATCATCTGAGGTGGGGGGAGGGAGGAGGGATTCTTTCCAGTATGGCATTTAACAAAAATCAGGATGTGTGGAGTTTTGGTAACATGGCTGTATAGATTCTCACTAATCTTGTCTCTTAGTTTAGTGCACACAGAGGGGCTATATTTTCACAATTCTATGTAATTAAATTGGTACCCTATGACTAGTTCTGGGCAATAGAACGTGGAGAGTAGTGTATACCCTACTTTGTCCTAATCCCTAAAATTTCCTGTAAGAGCCTTGGCTAGGGACCTAACCTCATCCTTATGACTACAAGTAAAGGATTCCAGATGTCAAAGCCACAGAGTAGAAAGATAAAGAGTCCAGAATAACTACTAGATGAAATGTTCTCAGGAAATATTCCCCACTAGCATCAGAGAGTTAAATTAAGAACAAAAATTAAGAAAAATCTTGCATTTGGTTAATCCACTGAAGTTTGGAAATTCATTTTAGCAGCCAATGGTAAATGCCTTCATGATTATAGAGTCAAATACAGTGATCCTGAAGGCCAAGTATAGTTATCAGATCTATACAATAGGGCAAGTTGATATGCATAACTCTTCATTTAATTTCAGTCATCTCAGATACATTCACCTAATGAAGTGCCATTGAACAGAAACGGGATATTCGACTCTGATTGATGGGGTTTATAAAAATCTGAACATGTGAACTATGGAATATCATAATCCCTATGGGGACCTGAAATCCAGTTTCTTCTCTAATTTCCAGAAATACAATTGAGGTCATTTATCTCTCAGGAGGCAACAAGCTACCTCTGTCTTCCACTTCTACTCTGCCCAGTCTTTGTAGAGCTTCAATTTCCAGCTATTTGGAAAATAGAGATATTGATTATTGTGAGAAGAGCTATTTTTAACAATCGTATGAGGATACACTGAAAACATTAGTGATATACTAAAAACAAGCTATATTTTTTTGCAATAAAAAAAGAAAAGCAATTAGGCATTCTGCAGAAAGTGTAGAGATAGCATACAAGAAAGTTACAAAAAACATATTTGAGGCAAGGTAAAATATGTAATGATTACAATAATTGATGGAGTTTAGAAAAAAGACATTTAACTGAAAGACCGTGAATATTATACATAGAATTGGACCTATAGAGAAAAAAAAATTAGTACATTGCTTGTTCTGCAATTAATAAATACATACATACAAATAAATATCTTTGGTAATACTGTTTTTGTTTTTCCCTTTTTAGAATTAACCTATAATATAACACACTGAAGACAAAAATATTACCAGATCATAAGTGTTTTTAACCTGGATGATGTGGAAGCAAAGATATAATTGCAAAAGTTGGGGAAAAAAAGGGAGGAGTAGAGGTAGAGACAAGAATAGTATTGCTAAAATCTTCATATTTATATAGAGATAAATCAAAGGATGCTGGATGATTAAGAAGTTAATAGTTGTAAAGGGAAGTTGATGGAAGGATATTGGAAATAATGTAAGGGTTTCACAGCTTCATCTTTCATAGTTAAGAGTCAATAGACAATGTCTAGAATTAATGCAAGAAATAATGGCCTAGGTATGCTATTTAACATTATTGAAGTAACCAAGAAGAGAAAATAAATTGTTATATCTGTTTATTTCCCAGTATGGGGAAATTTGAAAACAGACTTCTGTTGTTTATTATTGCTTTTGGTACTTATTTTTTTTAACTATATGCATGTTTACTTTTTTTCCCTTTCTTTCTTTCTTTTTTTTTTTTAACAAGGCATAGTAATGGGAAGAGGAGAGAAAAAAAGACTTAAAGAAAAGAGTAGTTATAAAAAACTATTGACCAGAAAGCAGGTTGCCTGATAAGACAAAACATGGCACATTTAGACACCTCCAACTAACTTCTGAGCGTAGATGGAAACACAGGTGGACAGGTAATCATTGTGGGGAGAGCTCCCACTTTTACATGACATTTGAGTGAGCCCTCTTGGTTGATGGATAAATGGAAGAGCAAAAATTACTTTTAACTCACTGAAAGTTACCTATTCTTATATATTTTGTTATAAGAAGCTAGTTTTGGGAGAGGCAGTAGGCAAATTTTCATAGAAGCCAAGGGGTATCCTGGTTGGAAAGAGATTAAGACATTCTTGATGTTTCATGTTATTACATAATTTTCACAAAGAATTGCATTCCCTTTCAAAACCATAAGCACTGTATTTTATAAATTCCTCTACAGGGACACCTGGCTTCTCAAGTTATGGTGAATATTCACCTCATCCTTACAGTAATCCAACAATTATTGACTGATAAGATCTTGGCATCTGATAATCAACAACTTCTCTGTGGTCATTTTTTACCAGAATCTGCTACATTAAATAACTTGTCACTGTGCAGAGACCATGAATAGAGATGGCTTATAGGAGCTTTGTAATTTCCCTTTGTTAAATAGGTTACTATACTGGATATCTCCCCCTCTGATGGTCTTCATGTTTTCACCTACATCCCACTATTTTGGGAATCCATCAACATTTGCTGTATAGTCACTTCCCCTTATTATATAGTGGATATACAGCAGGAATACTCAACTTTCCATTTGAGCATGCAGAACCAAAATAAGTGTCTTTATGATATGCCAGATCTAAGAAGAAATGGGGTACTTTCTTTATCTTGCTGTCAATATCTGTTCTGCTACCATTTTCACTTTAATGTGGCCAGCTCATGTAGTTGTAGTATGTTTGTTAGGGCTGACTCTTCCCAGAATCTCATATTGAAAGACCAACACAGATTTTCTCTGCCCTTGGTTTCTTTGAACTTATTCTGGTATTCTCTAATGTAGCTCTCCAATATATAAGCCCTCTTTTACAACATTTTACAGCCAATGAAGAATTGTTTTTTTTTTTTTTTTTTAGTATGTTATCTGTATAGTAAGAAAATCGTTCTATGTATCCTATTCTTTCCCCATTCTATAATTTTTGGTTAAATTCTGCACTCTGATTTCAAAGATCTCTGCTAATGATCAAAGTAATGTTTTTGAAATGAAAGGAACACAAAAACTAAATCAACTGCCCAATTTTTGCTTTGAAAGTCAGTTTTTAAGACTTGTTTTGAAAATCAAACTATTTTTTTTTACTTTTTATTTTGAATGAGTTATTTTGTATTCATATGCTCCAGTTTTACACATAGTTAACAGAAAGAAAAAAGCATCATCATTTTAGTTCACATTAAATAACAAAAAAAACAAAAAGTTGACATAATGTTCAATATAAGATAAATAATTTGGTCTAGACTTCTGAAAGAGATGACAATGGGTATTTAAAAAAAATACTATTAACTGAATTGGGCTCATGCAAGGCAGAAAGTTCAAATGAACTGTAGGAATTAAGTAAAACACTCCCTAAAAATGTGATGTAGTAACAATAAACTTTTGGGGAAACAGTAGATAGTCGTTGTAATCAGCAATGGGGTAACTGAACACAAAAGATTTATATTAATTATGAGGCTGATATAAGAATCAGGGATTCCATTGTCTGGGTATACCATGGTTTATTTATCCATTTACCTACTGAAGGACATCTTGGTTGTTTCTAAATTTTAAAAAATTATGAATGAAGCTGCTCTAAATATCTGTATACAGTTTGTTGTGCAAACATAGCTTTTCAATTCATTTTGGTAAATACCAAGTACAATTACCAGATTATGTGTTGAGAGTATCTTTAGTCTTGTAAGAAACTACTAAACTGTTTTCCAAGTGACAGTATCATATTGCCTTCCCACCAGCAATTAATGAGAATCCTGTTGATCTACATTTTTGTCAGCATTTGGTGCTCTCAGTGTTTTCTTTTCAACCATTCTAATAGTTGGGTGGTGGTACCTTATTATTTTTTAATTTGCAATTCCTCAATAACATGAGATGCTGAACATCTTTTTACATACTTACTTACCATCTATGTATCTTTTTCAGTGAAGTGTCTGTTCAGGTCTTCTGCTCATTTTTTAATTGGGTTGTATATGTTCTTATTAATGAGTTGTTAGAGTTCTTTTTAGACTTTAGATAATAGTCCTTTATTAGGCATATCTTTTGCAAATTTTTTCCCAATCTGTGGCTTGCCTTCTCATTATTTTGTCATTGTCCTTTGCAAAGTTTAATTTTAATAAAGTCCAGCCTATTGATTATTTTTCCATGAATGATGCCTTTGGTATTGTTTCTAAAAATTCATCATCATACCCAATGTCATCTAGTTTTTCTCCTATGTTATCTTCTAAGAATTTTATAGTTTTGCACCTTACATTCTGATTAATAATACTAACAAAGAAAAGCAACAAACTAAAGTCACAATCTATATACTAAAGTAACTCTTCAGGTCATTACTAGGGGCAGAAAAGTGGGGGGAGTGGAGAGATATTGGTCATAGTATACAAACTTTCAGTTATGTAGGATGAATAAATCCAAGAGATCTAATTTTAGACTCAGGATGGTGACTATGATCAATTAAACTGTATTGTATACTGGAAATTTGCTAAGAGAGTACATCTTAGGTCCTCTCACCACAGGAAAATAAAAACAAAAAACCAAGACAACTGTAAGAAGATGTATATGTTAACTATATTGACTGTAGTAATCATATATATATATATGTGTGTGTGTGTGTGTGTGTGTGTGTGTGTGTGTGTATATACCAAAGTCATGTTGTATACCTTAAAAATATACAATTTTTTATTGAAAAAAATAAAGTAACTCTTCTGGTTTTCTGAAACTTATATTTACATATATCAGTTAATACTTAGTTATTACAAAACAACACAATAGATACAGATTCTAAATGATACTGATGGTTGAAAAGCTGACATTAAGGGGCTAGTTATAATTTATTTATCATTTAGAGAAAATAGAATTGTTTTGATTTTTGATTTTCTTTGCAGCTTTAAAATGTGTAACTTTGTGAGAAACTAAGAAACTTTTTATTAAAAGTGGCATTTCTGTTAACATGCTTAGTTATGTGTTTAATAGGCAACATTTCTTTTTACATCATTTTCCTTAATATCTAAAAGAAAGGGAAAGCTATAGTGTAATAATTCATACTTAAATTAAAATTTATATAATTTTCATAATAACTCACATTTGAATTAAATTTTACTAAATTTTCAGTTCACATGGAAATTAACAGTAATTTTTTTGACCTTTTATCGCTCTTAAAATCCTCCAAATTTGCCTTGTCTCTTACATGTAATCACCTAGAATTTTGATTTGAAGGTATTATCTTAAGGATGTCAAACCTTACCAGCATGTCAATTTATTCATTTATTCCTGATTTACTCACATAACACTTATTGAACACTGATTATGTTTGCAACACATAAGTTTTAAGGAAATTAAATCTCTTTCTTATTTGAATGATCACTTCAGGGGAGACACAGATATATAATAATGGGAATATAGAGAACTATGGCTATAATAGGGTTAGCTACAGATTATACTTATAGCACAGAGAAAATAGCTCTTGGGTGAATTAAGAAGATAAATACTTGACCTGTCTTGAAAACCAAATATAGTCATTCAGATTGAGAAGAGGTAAGAAAGGTTGTCAACACTTGGAGGAGGAAATCATTGGGGAGCTTGGAGCAATAATCAGGGCCAGCTCATGAAGTCTTTTATGCTAACATAATGAATTTGTAGGCAACATTGACTGATTAAATTGTTCTAATATTTTACACTGTGGAATAACATCAGCTTTGCATTTTAAAAGATTTCTCACATAATAATCTAAATGAATTCATTTAACTTCAATGTATTTTATTGTTCTCTAGTGCCAGGTACTAGGAAAACAATACTAAAAAAGGCAAAGGGCCTATAATTAGATGAAAATCAGAATTTGAACAAAAAGATTAGAAAGCTCAGAAGACGTCAATCTAAGAAAAAGCAATCTAAGATACTTTGTAAAACTTGGTCATCTAAGAAAGGTGACCTTGACAAAAAGAGACAAATATTTAGAAATTAATTATGGCAGGGTTTGCTTAGCATGAAAAGATATTGATAATTGTAATATAATATATAAGGATACAGAAAAACAATGTTTTCAAAAAGGCACAAGATGGTAGCAATGACAGCAAAATGGTGAAATAGAAAGTTTCAGCACTTATCTCCACAGAAACACTGATTTAACAACCATCTATGGATGAAAATACCTTCATGAAGGTTCTGGAACCCAGGAGAGTAGTTACAGCATCCCAGTAGAGCACAGAAATGAGAAAAGAAGCTTTGAAAAGTCTAAGAATAGTTTCACTTTATCCATGTCACCCCTCACCCACTAGCACCAAGTGCAGCACCAAGAAAGATCCTCTCAGCCTATAAGTTCTCCTGTGGGGGAAAAAAGAGAGTAAGTGACATTTGACTTTTCCTACCTGAGAAGGCTGCTTTGTCCTGACACATCCACTGTGGAAATATTAGCTCTATTGTCTAGGAGTAGCTAAGGACAAAGGAAATTAGAAGAGGTTCTCAATTATTAGTCCCTGAATCTCAGCAGATGGCCTGCTGCCCCTAGTAGCAAGTTCACACCCACAGACCTCAGAAGCAGTCCAACTGGCTCACCAGTAGATCCCACCAACTGGCCCACCAAGAATCTCCAGCCAGGCTGACTGGTAAAGGAATTAATCTGATAGCCTGGTTATAAAGACTGGAAGAGTTGACTATTTGTTCAAATCCGCCAAAATAAGAAAGAAAGGATCATGAAGAATCAGGGGAACAAGACATTAGCAAAGGATAAAATAAAATTGCAATAACCAAACTTAAAGAAATGGAGATATACAAACTTCCTGGCAGATAATTCAAGATAATCATCTTAAGGAAGTTCAGTTACAAGAGACAAACAACTAAACTTAATAAGGAAAACACTGTATGAGCACAATGAGTAATTCGAGAATAAATAAGCACTATAAAAAAGAACCACACAAAAATTCTCGAGCTGAAATATACAGTGATTTAACTGAAAAATTCAATAGATAGCTTCAACAGCAGATTTGATTAAGCAGAAAAATGAGCAAACTCAAAGACAAATCATTTGAAATTATACAATCAGAGGAATAAAGAGGAAAAAAAAGTGAAGGGAACCCTAAGGAACTTATTATACATCATCAAAAAAATCAACATACACATTATAAAATTCAGAAAAAGAGAAGACAAAGGAGCAGAAATAGACAACCAGACTCATAAAGCACAAAACATCCCAAATAGGTTGAACCTAACGAGGTCTACACTGAGACACATTATAATTAAATTGTCAAAAGTCAAAGATAAAGAAAATTTTGAAAGCAGCAAGAGAAAAGTGACTTGTCATATACAAGAAACTACCAAAAGGCCATCAGCAACCTTCTCAAAAATATGTTACAGACCAGAAGAAAGCGAAATGCTATTTCCAAAAGCATAAATAGATAAAAAACTTCCAAGAATACTATACTGACAAAGCTGTCCTTCAGAAATGCAGGAGAGAGAAATAATTTCCCAAACAAAAACTGGGAAGTTCATCACTACATCTGCTTACAAGAAATGCTAAAAGGAGTTCTTCAAGTGGTAACAAAAGGTTACTAACAGTAACGTAAAAACTTACACAAATTTAAATCTTATTGGTAAAGGTAAATATATAGACAACCACAGAATATGTAATACTGCAGTTGTGGTACATAAAGACAACATTATTAAGAGTAACTATAATCACAAGAATTTGTTAATGGATATTTACTATTAAAAGAAGTAAATCCTGACATCAGTAACATAAAGTGTGTATATGGAGAGTAAAATCATAGTGTGTGTGTGTGTGTGTGTGTGTGTTTGTGTGTGTGTGTGTGTGAAATTAAAGTTGTTATCAGCTTAAAACAGTCTGTTATGACTATAAGAATGACTATAAGAAATTTTATACTAGCCTCTGGGTAACCATAAAGAAAAACCTACAATGGACACAGAAAATATAAAGAGAAAAGAATCAAAGTATATCACTACAAAAAAATTATCGAACTACAAGAAAAACAGCAAGAGGTGAGAGGAACAGAAGAACAACAAAACATATAGAAAGCAATTAACAAAATGGCATTTGTATGTCCTTACCCAGCAGTAATTACTTTAAATATAAATGGATTAAACTCACCAAACAAAAGACATAGAATGCCTAACACTAATAAAAAAATTATCCAACTATGTGCTATCTATAAGAGACTCAGTTTAAGAGTTTAAGAACACACATATGCTAGAAGTGAATTGACAAAATAAAATTCCATGCAAACAGTAACCAAATAAGAGCCAGGATGTCTATACCTATTTCAGACAAAACAGACTTTAAGTAAAAACTATCATAAGAGACAAGTTCATTACATAACGATAAAAGGGTCAATTCCAGAGGAAGATAAAACAATATATATATACCCAACAACGGAATATCTAACTATACAAACCAAACATTGCAGATCTGAAGGGAGAAATAAACAGCAGTACAATAGTAGTTGGAGAATTTGATAGCCCATTTTTCAAAAACGGATGGATCATCCAGACAAAAAAGCAATAAAACAGCAGATATGAACAACACAAAAGACAAAATGAACCTAATAGTCATACACAGAACATTTGACCAAATAGCAGCAGAATACACATTATTCTTAAGTGCACACAAAATATTCTCCTCATAGGCTTGAAGAACCCAGGCAAATGATTTCCATAGCTGTCTTAGTTTCAATACTTATTGAGCCAAAATTCATCACTTACTTTCCACGGAGTATTCCCTCAGAATCTAGTGGAGTAAAAAATCCTTGGTGTTGTGCTAACACTATTGATCATTAGTTAGGTAAGCCACAGAAATAACTTCATTGCATGTGACAAAACAGGTCATGAATGGAAATAGGGCAGAGTCAAAAAGGTCAGTTTAGAGGTAGAAAAATATAGAAATTACTTTATGTATTAAAACTTAGTACTGGCTGATAATAGAGATTAGAGATAATTTAGATGTTGTGGGAACAGGGTACAAGAACAAGGGTAGAAGAATAAAAATATAGTGTATCTCAAGAATAAGCAAAAGTTCAAGAATTGGGTAAAATTAACAGCAAATGTTTATTAATATTTATAATCATGCAAACAATTGATGTATATGTTATACAGACATTAAATCATTTAAGCCTTACAACAATTCTATAAACTTAATACTTTTGAGGTCTCTATTTTACAGATGAGGAAACTGATGGTGAGACAGGTCAAATAAACTTCCAAAGATGGCCCTGAATGCATGTGAAGCAACTGCCTGGTTCCAGAGTCTATACGCTTTACTTATAGGGTATACATTTTACTTATAGGGTATACCCTTTATTTATAGGCCAAGTGTTTGATACCAATTGGCAGTTCTACAGAAAAGGCTCATCATTTCAGATAATGAAAATAGCATATCAAAGGCATGGGAAAGATAAAACAAGAGAGCAGGTATTTAAATTGTTATAGAGCATTTTTATATCCACATATTTCCATAGACAATTCATATGTCATCATGTAATTAATGTTTACTGGAAAAATCATGGCTCCATTCTACAGCCAAGGTCAAAGATATTCCACATCTGATTAGGGTTGAGTAGTAACAGCTTTAATGTCATCTGTTATGTATATTCTGTACCTTAGGCTGTATTTCTCCTTTTAACCAAATGAAATTTTTGTGTCCTGTAATAAAGGGCTTAGCTTGCTTTTTGCCTCTGGGAATGAACTCAGTCCAATAAGGTAAACTGAGCTAGACAAAAAAGTAGGTTGTTGTGAAAATGTAAAGTGGAATATCTAAAATATTGTACAGACTATTCATGATTTTTTCTTGTATCTCAAAATACATATTTAATGAAGGTAATAATTAATAAAATTGCCATTTGTAGATTTAATTAGGGCAAGATATGTAGTATACACATTTTGAAAAACAGAACCTGTTTCATTACTTTAAATTTTAAGAGAAGACTTAGAAATAGAAAACAAATCAAAACTGTTTTAAAAAAATACCTTTCTGCCAAATGACATGCTGAGTATTATATATTTCTAGATTTAAAATTTAAAGGTAAGGAAAAGTATGGTCATTACTTATTTCTACTTAGATTATTTAAATTGTATCTACCTTCAAATTTCACTACCCCCACAAAAAAAAAAAAAATTCCTCTTCCTACTTTCAACACGTTTACATTTTAATTCTAGAATAAAAGGTTATTCAGAATAAAATAAAATCAAATAAAACAAGTCAAGGAGTTTGTCCTTTTTAGGAGTCTACTACATGACATTGACCCTTACTGAGAACAGAAGTTGTAAATAGCCAAAAATTACTTCAAAAATTAAATTATTAAGTTATTTCTTGTTATCATTTTATGATAAATAAGGTCCAACTATGAAATTTAAAAAAATAATGTAACAGGCATTCTAAACCTCATAGATTAAATGTAATTTGTTTCCATTCTTACCTATATTCATATTCTTAACCAAATAGCTTTTAAAAAAGAGGATTTAATGAAACTGGAAGAGTATGACCAGTTGAACTCTTCATGCTCTGCTTTCCCCGGAAACCAGAAAAGCCATATGAATTTTAATCCATTGCTTTACATTTTAATATATGCCATTAGAATTCGTGTTCATTATGATAAATGGGTAATATTCTCTTTCTATATTCATTCTAACAATTTAGTGTTTAGGAGCTAAAAGAAATTCCAAACACAATTTAAAACCAAGCAAAGGAATCTAAAATATTAGATAGAAATATTTTCAGTTTAGATGTATAATACTGTATGGATTCAGTCACTTGCTCTGTGAAATATATTTTTTTTTATTAAATAGACCCATTGAAATACATACCCATTTTTTATTTTTTACTTATTTTTTTTCTTATTTTTAAGTAATCTCTATACCCCAGATGGGGCTCAAACTTACAACCCTGAGATTGAGTTTCATGTTCTACCAACTGAGCCAGCCAGATGCCCCATTTTTTTTATTTTAAAGATTATTTATTTAAGTAATCTCTACACCCAAGGTGGAGCTTGAACTTACCACCCCTAAATCAAGAGTCACATGTTCTACTGACTGAGCCAGCCAGGTGCCCTGAAATACATATCTATTTTTTTAAAAGTAAGAAATGCCACTCTATGGCTGTAACTTCCTTAAAGCCATGTAACTTTACTAAAATAGTTTATCTTAAAACAATTTGGTAATTATTTTGATTTTTTAAAAAGATTTTATTTATTTATTTGAGAGAGAGAGAATGAGACAGAGAGAGCATGTGGGGAGGGGGGTCAGAGGGAGAAGCTGACTCCCTGCTGAGCAGGAGCCTCATGCAGGGACTGGATTCTGAGACTCCAGGATTATGACCTGAGCTGAAGGCAGTCATTTAACTAACTGAGCCACCCATGCACCCCGATTTTGAATTTTAAAAATATTTTTACTGCCTCACTATGCAGTTTACATGTTGCTTTGTATATGTAACCATTTCAGAAAAGCTGATCCATATATTCACATTGTTGGAAAACCCCTTTTAGGAGAAAGGGGAGGAGAGAAGAAAGAAAATTGTAGCAGATTGACTCTAAGATGAATCCCAATGATCCCCTCCTCCTGATATTCATACTCTTTTGCAGTTCTTCCCTTTGAGATTTGGGCTGGCTTAGAAACTTGCTTCAAAACAATAGAATATAGCAGACATAATAGGATGCTACTTCTGTAATTATATTACAAGAGATTGTAACTCATCTTGCTAGTAGATTATTTTGCTGGATTTGATAAAGCAAATTATCCTGTTGAGGAGACCCATTTGTAAGAAATTATGGGAGGCCTCTAGCCAAAGACCCTCAGTCCAACAGCCCAGAAAGAACTGATCCCTGCCAACAACCATGAAAGTGAACTTAGAAATGGGTCATTTCTAGCTGAGTCTTCGTATGAGAACTCAGTCCTGGCTGATACCCTCGTTGTAGCCTTGTGAGAGATTGTGAAGCAAAGGGTAAGCTCAGCCATGCCTAGACAGTTCAACTGACCCACAGAAACTGTGAGAAAATAAATATATGTTGGTTTTAAGCCACTATATTTGTAGTAACTTATATGCCACAAAAAGATCTATATATAATATATATATATAATATATATATATATATATATATATATAAAGGCCAGAAAGAAAATATTGAAGTAAAAACACTCATATAATAAAATAATGAAATAAATACAATGAATTATATATATAGATTCAATATACAGATGGAAAAATAACTCTGGACTCAGCACAGAACAAAAGTTTGCTATAAAATAAAAATTTATTCATCCCAGTTAGAAAATAACTACACAGAATCTGCAGTAAAAAAGACTCAAATTCTAAGAACTAACAAGCCGTTTCAAATACAAAAATGTTCAGTTTTAGCTTCATCACTTTTCTTATATACCAATCCCAAAGTTATTTTACAGATTTATTAAAAAATAAATACAGATTTTGCAAAAAATGAGAAACAAAAATGTAAACGTAATGTAGTTTAAACTACAGAATTATGTGTTTCAACATGCTTATGCTTCAAAAAGCTTATTGAATTACTGTTCCCAAGAAGAAAACATCTAAAAATATTTAAACCATAAAGTTATATGGCAAATACAGAAAACTTTATCCTATGTAGGGTTACTAAATTATCAAAACAAATTGAGGATTTCAATTTTGTAATATTAATATTTCCATAATAATAGAACTATAAAATATTCAAAACTTTTGGTAGTCCAATTTATGTCTTAATAATATTTTAATCTTAAAATATTTACAAAATATATATTTTTAAATTACATTGATTCAATGCATAGTATATTCAAAGTGATTAAATCCATGAAAGGATCCTGTGGAAGAAGGAAATAAGCAGGAAATTAAAAAAAAACGTCTGACTGGAGAGATCGTATAAGGCAGGAAAAGTAATTAAAGGAAGACACAAGCCATAGGATGGCATATACATATGTCACCTAGCAAGGATGAAAAGGATATGACAGAAAATCGATATCCAAAAAAGTAGTTGGGATTATAGCCATTCACTTGTGGTGTGAAGTAATCTGCAGTCCTTTAACAGAATTGGTTTATGAGTTATTGTTAAAATCTTTAAAAAGTCAGAAATTTCAATTTGAATAAATCCAGAATCAATCAAAAAGGAAAACGTTTTGAGCTACAACAGCAATGAACAAATGAAAAAAAATGAGAAACTTGGGCCGCAAACTGACCACTCCTTAGAGAAATCAGTCCAAAATTATGAATGTTTTTGATACCCATGACGATTAATCCTAAAGACTAAATAGTATAGGAAGTTGACCAAAATCCTTAAATAATAAAATGTGTGTCAAATTTTGTGCAGTACAATTTCCAGGTGATATTGATTAAAACTCATGAAGTCATTTTTCCAAAAATTATTTCTAAATATATATCATACACTAAATTATATTTTCATTACTCCAAAAATGAAAATACATTTCTATTAAAGAAAATTCCAAGTAGAAGAAGTTTGAGATTTTGGATGAGATTTTAATATGATATTAACACTGGGATAAACCAAAGTGTGCTCTAAATTGTAGCAAAGTGGGAAAGTAAGTAGATTGAAAAATAGATTTATGTTTTTGTTTTATAATTTGGCTTTCCATGTAGTTTGCCAAAGACAGAAAGTGGTTTGATAACACTGATCCAAGTATCTTATCTCCTTGGTAGTAAATCACTTATATGTCTGTGACCACCTTTATTAGTGAGTCAGCATCACAGAATTCCTTCAGCTCTGAGACCTTCATATTGTCTAGTTGTAGAGTCAGCAAGATGGATCATCAATCCAGTGACCAAAGTCAAAATCAGAGGGAAATTTATTGGACCACCAATCACGCTTTCCTGTATGCATGCTGCCCAGTTTTCCATTCCAAATTTCTTAAGTATTGAATTCTGCTGGAAGAATTTGGGGAAGGTCAGACAAAGGACATACATTTTAATCTGATACTGCAGGATAAATAGAATTTTATGGGTAGGATAGTATATGCAAAAGGATAATCTTGAGAACACAAGAAGTTTTGTGTAAACAGACTTTCTGAATATCCTAAAGAGTTTGGATTTTTTTTTTATTTCAGATTATAGAATCCATTAAGCAGAAACTAAAAGAATTCTTTGTTAGCTTGCTAAGATACCACTGCCCAGTATAGAACATGAATTGATAAACTGTGGTGGGGAGACACCAACACGTAGGAAGTAGTTAGAAGCTTATAAAAATTGACTGTCTGCATAAACTGTATAGTACAAGAATTGGAGCAAAGAAAATTTAGATTTGAGAACTATTAGTTATCTAGACTCAATGCATGTAGAGAATACATGCCCTTACTAAGGGATAGGAAGAATTTAAGGATATTCTAAAAAGCTTATGGCTTAAAAAAGTATAGAATGACAAAGTTAAGAGATACAAACAAGTTGGGGTGGAAAGAAGAGGAAAAATAATCTATTTTGTGATGTTCTATTTGAAGTCCTTGTGATATACATCATTAAAGATGTCTAACAGAAAGTTAAGTACTTGCTTATAAAAATTAAAAAAGAATTTTAATTAGCAAAAATTATTTATGATTTATCAATATATAGCTCAGGGATTCTCAACACAGACTTTCATGTTAAGTCAAAATTTTGTTAAGGTTAAGCCCTACAATGGCTACTTTTTTTAAAAGCTTTTATTTAAATTCCAGTTAGTTAACATACAGTATAATATTAGTTCCCGGTATACAATTTAGTGTTCAACACTTACATACAACACCTGGTGCTCATCAAAACAAGTGCACTCCTTAATCCCCATCACCTATTTCACCCACCCCCCCCATCCACCTCCCCTCTGGTAACCACCAGTTTGTTCTCTATAGTTAAGAGTCTGTTTTTTGGTTTGCTTCTTTCTCTTTCTTTCTCTCTCTCTCTCTCTCTTTTTTCCTTTTGCTTTCCTTTAAAAAGTACAGAGAGGCAAGTTTATAAGAATGTGAAGCAGTCTACACAAAAATTTGCAATAAATACAGGACAAGAGGGGCGCCTGGATGGCTCAGTCGGTTAAGTGGCTGCCTTTGGCTCAGGTCATGATCCCAGGGTGCTAGGATCGAGCCCCACATCGGGCTCCCTGCTCATTGGAGAGCCTGCTTCTCCCTCTCCCTCTGCCTGCTGCTCTACCTGTGCATGCTCTCTCTCTCTCTCTCTGTCAAATAAATAAAATCTTAAAAAAAATACTAAGACAAGAAAGTGCAAAAATGAATAAAGGAGATGACATTATGAAAATCTACTCATATACAAAGGTAGAATGTAAGGGTGATTATTACAGCATCTTCAAGGTTAGCTTCATTCCTGGAAAATGATGACCCAGCCATTATTTTATCATACCCACAACCTCACACTACGACATAATTTCTAAATTTTGCTTCTCTTTTGGTTGCTTTGACTTTGTGTCTTCAGGGAGCTTTGTAAGAGAAATAATGAAGATGTAGTAGCAAATCTCTCATATGGAGTTTGACTAATTTCAATCTGTGTTGTGACCATGAAGACTGAAGCTCAATTTCCTCATCTGTAGAATATATTATTTTGTTGCTTGGTTATCGTAAAATTTCAAAAAGATAATGTGTATAGCATTCCTATCTCAGTCCCTATAACATGGTAGGGATTTAATTCTTTCAACAAACATAGTTTACCATGTCTTAGGTGCTATGATAGCCATGGGTGATATTTTGGCAAATAGAGATACAGGTCCTGCCAGAATTCTAGGAATTTATAATCTTTCTTTGAAAAAGGCCAATTGAACAATCAGTGATTTTAGAGAGTTTAGTGACGTGATAGGGAAATACAGGGTACAATAGAAGAACATAATTTAGTATTAGCACACGCATGCATTTCCAGGCACTGTTCTAATTGCATTTGTGCCTTAAGTAGTTTTAATCCTCAGAAAAAAACCCACAAAGTACATAATCATTTCCATCTGAGGATGGGAAAATGAGATACAGAGATATTAAACAACTTGCCCAAAGTGGCATAACTTTTAAATTGCAGAGTTGGAGTAAAGAAAAGTTTGTGCTCTTAATCTCTTAATCTGCCTTTCCAATGATGAAATGGTTAATTTACATCAGGAAGGAACTTCCCGGAGAAGTAAAACACTAAGATAGGTAGTATCTAGCCACCCAAAAAGGAAAGAGGTGGTGTAGGATTCACTCAGAAAATGCATGAAAGTAAAAGTTGACTTTATTTCTAATGAGATTAATATACACCTATGATTGAAAATTTAGGATATGCAGATCACTTATATCATTTGATTGGGTTTAGAAGACATTTTATATTCTGGAAACAGATGGATATTTTATGGAGGGATAAAATATTATTGTGAGTTATTATGTTACTTTTTATTGCAGTTTGATGATATTTATTTTTATTCTTATTTTTACATTTTTGTTACTATAAATATAACATACACTTCTCCTTATAGTTCCAAAAAATATATCTGAGGAGTTTGTAAAATGAAAATGGGAGCTCTGTGATTTCAGTATGCCTCATCTTGAGAGGATGGATGGCTGTCAGTTTGAACCCAGACTTGAATGTGTCAATGAAAGCTCCTTCTGCCATGCCAACAGTCCTTGACTCATGGAAACAGAAAGCAACAAATTAGATCTACCCAACCTTTTACTTATTTCAAATTCTGCCATGTTCTATATTCATAAAAGTTTCTTAAAATGTTCAACTGTAAACCTAATTTAGGTATCATTTTAATGATAAAAAACACCTTTAAACCCTTGATTTTCCTTTTACATTTCAATTTTTAATTACAAATTTAAGCACGGGGGCACCTGGCTGGCTCAGTCAGTAGAGCATTGGATTCTTGATCTCAGGGTTGTGAATTCAGGTCCCACATTGGGCATGGAGCCTAATTAAAAACAAACAAACAAAAAAAAACATTTCCAAGACTGAGCTTATACATTGTGGATCTTCTTCAGATTTATATCTATAATTTGAACTCTTTTTTATATAAATCAATTTCAGTGCCTCAAATGGGCAAAGACCTGAAGTAAGCTTTGTGGCTGACAGAGATAAGGTATATACCCTCAAATATGTATTGTACAAAGTGGTAAATGAGAAGACTTTTAAAATTTTCTACATGGAAAATAAACCAATGGGCAGGAAGAATAAGAATATGAAATAAATTGAAGACTTATTGTCTTTTCATTCTTTCACCTCTAACAAAATAAATACATGAAAGGATTTGGATGGGTGTACTTAAGAGTTCAAATGAACAACCACATTGAAAAGAGGAGAAATGGTATTTTGATTGAGGTGAGGAAAATAAAAAGTACAAGTATAAAATCACAGACAAATATTTGAATTTTGAGTCCTAATTGAGGCCTCCAACTTTCTAATTTCCTTAAAGTGGGACCCAGGGTGGTCAGAATGGTTGGGTGCTTGGATGAAGAATTTGGAAAATTTTCTGTGGAGAATATAAATTGAAAAAAGATAAATAAAATAATTGCTCACAATTGATTTTAAACTTAAAGCCAAAGAATACATATCAAAGATAAGCAAAAGTAACTTTGAATTTCATGTCTCTTCCATCCATTTGTCCAAGTTATCGCAAATAAATGGCTGTGAGAGTCATAAAAATTTTTCTTAAAAATATCAATGAAATATGAAATGGTTTCTAGCAATAAACATTCAATTCAACCTCTCAAAAATCTCCACTAAAATATTTATGAAAATATAAGATGAAAATTCATACTTTCACGTAAAGTAAGATTAATAAACACCCCAGAAGATAGAAAGAATATAGCTGGAAGGAAGGTAAGCAAACATTGCTGTGGTTATATAGGTAACATTTGGTAACAATCCATCATATAAACCAGTAATTATGGATGTTTTTTTTTTCTTTTTTTTTAAAGATTTTATTTATTTAATTGACAGAGAGAGAGACAGAGAGAGAGGGAACACAAGCAGGGGGAGTGGGAGAGGGAGAAGCAGGCTTCCCGCCAAGCAGGGAGCCCGATGTGGGGCTCGATCCCAGGACTCTGGTATCATGACCTGAGCCGAAGGCAGTCGCTTAACCAACTGAGCCACCTAGGCACCCTAAAACCAGTAATTATGGATGTTTTGAGGAAAATGCTGTTCACAGTGTTGACTTAGAGATAGTTTTTTGTTGTTGTTGTTGTTGTTTTAGAATGGGGGGAGGAGGATTTAGGGGCAATTCATTACATTCTCTAATTGGACTGAAGTTCTCATAAACAATATTTTCAGTTAAGAAAGAGACAGTATGGGCTCTAGTACATAGTTCATATTGGGCATTGTTGTAGGTCATACATTCCATTCCATTCCATAATGGGAACAGGGGATCCTACCTATGCCTACAAGGACTCACAGGGTTGATGCACGGATGCCTATCAGACGGTAGAAAGTGAACTAATCATTATGTATACTATTTTTGTTATCAGTGTATCTGAGACGGGTGTTTACTGAATATGCATGTTAAGCATGGCTAAAGAAAATCCACTCTAAGAAAATATTATAGTGCAAAACAGGGGAAAAAAGTAAAGAATTAATAATTTTCAATTACATTCTCTCACTGACATTGTTTAAATTGCCAGTTCATAGTGATTAAAAAAATGCAGATCATGGGCGCCTGGGTGGCTCAGTTGGTTAAGCGACTGCCTTCGGCTCAGGTCATGGTCCTGGAGTCCCGGGATCGAGTCCCGCATCGGGCTCCCTGCTCGGCAGGGAGTCTGCTTCTCCCTCTGACCCTCTTCCCTCTCGTGCTCTCTATCTCTCATTCTCTCTCTCTCAAATAAATAAATAAAATCTTAAAAAAAAAATGCAGATCATATTATTTTTGCCTTACAACTGATTTTAAATTGTCCACAACAATGCAGTCTATTTTTGCCTTTGTCCAAAGTGTACCACTCATACTGGCCTTGTCCTTGGAATGTGACTAGAAAGACATGTAAAATCTGTAAAATGTAAAATAACATAAAAATACCTGAATAGATGGGAATATATACTTTGCTCATGGACAAGATACGTTAATACTACAAAAATATCAATTCTCCATAAATTAACAAATAAATTCAGTGCAAGTCCAATTATAATTTTTGGCAAGATGTTTGAGGAATTTGATACATTAATCTTAAAATTACATGAAAGAATAAAAAGTTCCATGAGTACCTACATCAGTTTTTTAGAAAGAAGAATAAAGTTGGGATGAGGTTGTAGGGCTTGCCTTATCAATAAAGGAATATGTAACAAAGCAACAATAACTGAAAAAAAATTTAAAAGACTAGTATTGGAGCAAGAACAAAGAAATCAATGGCATTGAAGAGAGAACTAACTAAACAGCACACATAAGAAAAGAACTCGAGCAAGGATCAAACATTCATGATAAGGTCGTGTCACAAATTAGAGATTAAATAAGATATTGTTTAGAAGACATTACTCGTAAAACTAGTACTCTAGGAGAAACATAAAATTGGATCTTAATCTTGCACAATGTATAAAGGAAAACTCCAAATGGATTAAAATACTAAATGTAAATGAATTAAAAACTAAATTATAAATTAAATTATACTAAATTACAAAGAAAAAAGTAAGAAATGTAAGATAAGTTTTTTATCACATCTTTACAGGTAAAAATAACTGTGCAAGACCTAAAAAATCACAAATATAGGACCAAAATTATTTTGATTTAATTGTATCAAGATTGAAGCTTTATGTTCAATTAAATTACTTCAATCTGCTTACTCAAATGTGTGTATAACCTACTAATTGCCTCCCGAGTGAAGAGTAGAGAGAAAATCTTGAATAGGTCCATAACATGGTGTGTCTAAAAATACTCAGCAATGCATTGCTTTTGGTATTGTGAAGATGGAGTAAACGTAGGTGGTTATCACTAGAAGATGATGAATGCATGCTGAGAAATATCTAGCAGTTGAATGCCAGGTAATAACAAAGCAATAAATATATTGTAAATTTAACTTTTTGGTTTAGAAAATTAAAAACAAATGAGTTCCATGATAGAATATTTGTTATGAAATTTAAACTCTAACCCTAACCCTAATCTTGACTCCAAACCTAAGAAAACAAAGAATGCATACACACAGAAAAATATATCAAAATCATTAGGGTGGGTGCCAGAGGAGGTTATGGAGGTGGAAGGAAAACATAACAAAACAAAAACAAGAGAGTTTTCTCATGGGTCAGCCATAAGACTGTTTCATGAACTGAGCAGTTCAGTGTCTTAATTCGCAATGGATAGTGTCAAAAATAAGAAAGAATATAAAGAAGAAAAAATGAGAAAGACTTCTAGAAATAATGTCTTCCCAGAATGCAGAATTGTCCACAGAGTTTTTTTTATAATAAATTAAAACTGGCCCACACTAGGCATATCCTCATGAAATTTTGGAATAAAAGCTAAAAAAAAAAAAAATAGAAAAATCTTTGGAGGAAAAATGCAAGGTCAAACAGTTCACAAACAAGGGTTAAACTTAAGAAAAACACTACAGCTGACAGAAGAATGGAGTAACTTTCAAAATAGGAAAAAGTATTTCTAAATTAAAATTCAATTCTTAACCAAACTATTCATCAAGTGTGAGAAGAATAAAGATACTGTCAGAGAGCTGAGTGGTGGCATGGATAATACTGTATGTTCAGCAGACATATTCATTTTCCTCCAGGTGTAGGGGGTTCTGGCCAATGGAGAATGCTGGCAATGATGTGCATATCACTTCCTTGCCTAGATGTAAAATCCCTGTGTTAAAAAATAAATAAAGCGTCCTTTTGTGTTCAGCCAAGATCTCTCTTTCCCTTGAACAGTGAGTGATTTTGAAGACCGTAATTGCACTGGCATAATAGAGGGAGCATCGGTTCTTTAATGACTGTTTAGAACAGAGCCCTGAAGTTCTCCCAGCCTCTTCATGATTTAGAATGCGGCAGGGACAATAAACTTTTATTGTGATATTATAAGATTTAAGGATTTAGATTTGTTTTTTATTTCTGGGTAGCCAAGCCTGCTCTAATAAAAAATTTTACCTCCCTTTGCAGTTTTTCTCAAGAAGCTATATAAGAAAAAACCATACTCAAGTGAAAGAAAGATGACCACACCAAGAAAGAATATAACATGGAGTTCTGAAAAAAGGATGTCAAACATATGAAACAGGTAAAGTGAATTTCAGGACAATAAAAACCCAGAAACTTCCAGAAGTGGTGCTCCACCAAAATAACTCTTATTTAATAAAAATGTGCTGATTTTCTGCTATGTATCAAGGAATATTCTTGAAACTAGTCACATAGCATTTAACACAACAGAATGAAATCTGTGGAAGGATACAATGCAAGAAGCTTAAATTCTAGAAATAATGGACTAATACATTACTTGGAACTCAGAAGTTAAATATAATGAAATTATTAGATTAAATATATGTAAAATTTAATTTGTAAATATTAAAATATATACTGCATAGGAAGAACTTAATGTGTTCAGTATCATTGTAGTCTCTCATGGGGCTTAGATAAATAGTTTTTTCTTTCTTTTTTTTTCTGAAAAATATTTTTTCTTTAGGTAAAAACAACTATTTAAGCACAGTAAAAGACAAAAACAGCAATTTAAGCACAATAAAAGGCAATGTTAGTTGACTACAGTGTTGAAGAGACAAAAAGGAGCTGATGGTCCTACATCAACTGAAGAACACAGACCAGCTGTGAGAAGAAAAGCAAACAATCACACAAAGTATTTGTGAGTTAGATTTTAACTTGACCTGCAGATTCACTACTTTTGGATAAGACTTCTCTGTAGTTTACTAAAAGCCTTAACTTGTCTTACATAATGTACATCCATATTTCTTTTCTTTTGCCTACATTTTTCTGCATGTTTTTTGTTCCTCAAACAGTATTATGATTTATTTTAAGAACTTCTGACAAACATTTGAGTATCTTAGGCATGGCTCTGTGTTTATTTCCAAATATTCCAAATAAAAATTAAAGCAATAACAACAATGAATCATGGAGCACTATATCAAAAACTAATGTTGTAATGTATAGTGATTAACATAACATAATAAAAAATAAAATGTAAAAAAAAAATTAAAGCAAAACTTTGAATGCAAATTATGCCATAATGAAATAGTAAACTACTACAGCTGTCAAGGTCATTGCTGTCCATGTTGTCATCTAGGAGTTGTGACTTTTGAGGTAAAATGAGTTAGTAACCAATCTCCAGTAGTAATAATTGATTTAATTATTTTTAAACAAATATTCTGAAATATTTCCCATAGGTTACTATTTGTTTCAGGAGGAAAACCATTCCATATTTCAATCCAGCTTTCTCACATAAATACAAAATTCTATAGTTTCAATTTCCATATCAAACCTATAGGTTAGTAATAGTAAAATATATAAATAAATTTGTTCAAGGGTATAAAACACTCAAGAGTGTATGATTGGATTTCAATGCTTATAACCTAAAGAAACAACCTTCTTTTCTGCTATATTTCAAGGGACCAAGAATCATAGCCAAAATATATAAAGAACTTAGGTTCTTTTTCTCACCTTGACCTATAAATATATTTAATCTACTTGCTAATCTGTCATGTGTTCATGTTGAATACCTTGAAAGTAGACCATCAATGGAAACGTTTGATGAGTAGATTTGTGATTTAAAAATGAAAATCAGCTGTCTCTTCAGAAAAGATGAGTATCTAGGACTATATCCTTTACTTCCAGTGCAGAAATGTGCTCGTTTATCCCCAATTCCCTCAGATGGAATAGCTGTTTAGTTTTATAAAATGAGCACACTTCAAAAAATTGTGATTATGCTCAAAGGCAGAATATTATACTCCCCAAATATATATGCTGAATACATAAATCACTAATAGAGAGCCCAAGGAATGCTTACTGCACTTCTGCAAGTTAAGCCACAATGTTTTCTTCAAGCCT
This sequence comes from Zalophus californianus, assembly GCF_009762305.2. Classification (NCBI taxonomy): domain Eukaryota; kingdom Metazoa; phylum Chordata; class Mammalia; order Carnivora; family Otariidae; genus Zalophus; species Zalophus californianus. The sequence goes on from NC_045605.1 coordinate 33,407,345, forward strand.
TCTTTCAACAGCTGCATCTGTCTGCTATACTGTAGAGGCAAATTACAAGCTTGGTTAAAGAAATTAGTAAAGAGAGCATTAAAATTGCACCATGTTCATCACGATATTATAATTCGGGGGGTACATTGCAGTTTTACTTTTTATTATGGCCTTTTAGTGGGCAGAATCATTTTTATGTCTGGAAAAAATCAATAAATCTACTTTTATTTAAAAACTGATGTTTAAAGTATATAGTTACATTCATAATAAGGCCAGGTTCTGAATAGAGAGTATAAAATTACTTCCTTGATTATTCTGTCTTTAAATATTTCAATTTATTTACAGGATAAAATTTAATTTCTAATATCCCAAATAAGTTTACATCTTTCATTTCAGATGCCCTAAATACTTCTACTCAAGCAAATATTATAAATCATGCAAAGCAAACTATAATATATTAAATACTATTTTTTTCTCTTTATAGCTATGAAGGATTGATACTGTCTTGGGTACTCTATGCTTATTATACAATGCACTGGCTTGGACTATCAGACTTCTTTTTAAGTATAATTAGTCTAATTCTTCACTGAATGCCAGATTCCTCATTCATTCTTCTAAATACATTTTCTGTTTGGAATTTCTTTCCATGTTCCTGCAGTCTCAGTTTTCAAATCAATGTTTCATTAATGAAGTATCAGGCAGTAAGTGATAATTATGTTTCAGGTAGCAGCAACAGGATGGGCATATTCAGCATTACTGAGTTTCCTTGGAAGACATGAACTCTAGTCTTCTCTTCACCAAGTAACAATGACATTTTTAAAATTTTGTTTTTCAAAAAGGAGAGGAAACTTCAAATATTTATGATCTATTGATCACAGTACTAGTTGGGGTTAGTAAGAATCAACCCACAGTAGTGAAAACTTGGTGAGTTAGTGTTTCTTCCAGGGTACATCAATGTAATGCTTATTCATGTCAGTTAAAGAACTAAAGGTGTTTCTCTTGAAATTATCTTGCTGAGTGGTTTGCAAATGTGAAAAAAAGAAATGGAAAAGGAAATCTTCACTGTTTCCTTTGCTATTCTTTCTTCACCATTTTCTCACTGAACATAATAAAAACTTCTATCACTTCTCAGTTTCAGGAGCACAGTATGAGAATTCCAGGTTTCCTGTTTTTGGAAATCACCATTCTAGGTTATCTGGAGTTCAATACCTTAAATCCATTGGTTTATATATTTTATACAGCTTTTTAGTTTCTTCTGGTAATGGTTTCTCTTTATAAGTTACTACAGTTACTACATTTTGGCCAGAAGTAGATATATTTTACTTTACCTTGTAACTCTTTTTTTCTCAAAATATTTTCAACTTATCTAATCTCCTGGCTTAGACTTTAAGCTTTAAAAAATAATTCTTAATTTTAGTGTTCCTCATGTTTTTGTTTATTAAAAAATCCCTAATGTGTGAAGATAGCAAATACATTTTTCCTGAAAGAGTGGGAGGGAGAATTGAATATCTGAAGACTTAATACAAAGAAATGATACTTCTCAAAAGTTCATGTAAGATGTACTTGCTACTACAAAATATGTATTTTACTGTAAATTAATTTTTAAAGTAATTTTCATTGCTTTACACTAAAAGTTTCATATTTTTCATAATCTAGATTTTGCATATTCTAGTTTTGTACCATGTCTTTTAATTTGGAATATAACTGCACTTTTTTTAAGCTTTTCTTCTACATATCCAACTGTCTAATAAATATTTCTACTTTGATGCACTAATACCATTTCATTACAGAACAAAAATAAATCCACCATTTTTGCTTTAAAATAACCACCTTTTTTAATTCCCCTCTTTCTGTTAAGATCCCCTCCTTTTTTTGATAGGATTTAAGACAATTTTGAGTCCATATCTCACTCCATCTATCTCATTATTTAACTTCCTTAATTACCCTTCTCACATCTCCAAAATTTTTATGTCTTTTTGTTATCAATTCTCATGAAAACTTTATTAATACTTCTTTTCTAAGACACAACACCATTGTTAAGTATATCCACACATACATTTCATTGTTTTATTCTCTACTAGACCTTAAGGTTCAGTTAGGATAGAGATTTTTTCTTGTTCGTTATTCTGTCTGAACACAGTGACCAGCACATAATTAGGATAGAAAAAAATAATTGCTGATTTAGATTCATCCTATTATTTCATGCTTTATTTTGTAACAACATTTTTTATTATGTTCAATTAGCCAACAAATAGTACATCATTAGTTTTTGATATAGTGTTCAATGATTCATTAGTTGCATATATCACCCATCACTCATTACCACATGTGTCCTTCTTAATATCTATCACCTGGTTACCCCATCGCCCCTATGGCCCTCCATTCTGTAACCCTCATTCTGTTTCCCAGAGTCCAGAGTCTCTCATGGTTTATCTCCCTCTCTGATTTCTTCCCATTCAATTTTCCCTCCCTTCCCCTGTGGTCCTCTGTGCTATTTCTTATGTTCCACATATGAATGAAACCGTATGATAATTATCTTTCTCTGCTTGACTGATTTTACTTAGCATAATCCCTTCCAGTTCCACCCATGTCAATGCAAATGGCGGATATTCATCCTTTCTGATGGCTGAGTAATATTCCATTGTATATATGAACCACATCTTCTTTATTCATTCATCTGTTGAAGGGCATCTCAGCTCCTTCCACAGTTTAGCTATTGTGGACACTGCTGCTATGAACATTGGGGTGCATGTGCCCTTTCTTTTCACTACATCTGTATTTTGGGGGTAAATACCTAGTAGTGCAATTGCTGGGTCTTAGGGTAGCTCTATTTTTAAGGTTATGAGGAACTTCCATACTTTTTTCCAGAGTGGCTGTACCAGCTTGCATTCCCATCAACAGTGTAAGAGGGTTCTCCTTTCTCCACATCCTCACCAATACTTGTTGTTTCCTATCTTATTAATTTTTGCCACTCTATCTCGTGTAAGGTGATACTGTGGTTTTGATTTGTATTTCCCTGATGGCTAGTGATGTGTAACACCTCTTGAATTCTAACTCCCCTTTTCATTCCCTTCACCTACCATAGTTCAGGCTAGTACCACTTAAAAATATGCTCACTTCCCCATGCATTCTTCTAGTTCAATTTTAATTGTATACTCCAATAATATTAATGCTCTTAAAATGTCATTTCTATTGTTACTCTTACTGCTTAAGTTTCAAATGTTTCCAAATACCTAGGGAACAGAATCACCATTCAATCGATTTGTATTCCCAAACTCCATAATCTGCTTTCATTCTAACTTCTCAATAGTGACAAAAATATACTTTTCCTCTCCCTCCAAAATTATTTTTCAGTTTGGTCAATTTTATATTCTTAATATCTCTCAAATTTGATTGTTTCTCTCCAATATCTTTGCCATCAACTCATTTCAAGTAAACATCATTTCCTCCTTGGTGACCCCAAGCACCTGTTAAGGTATCTCCCCATATTTACTCATATGTATTTTCTATATTGCCCCTAAACAAGCTTAAAGTTAACAGATGAAAACACATAACTATTTCCTCTGTTAAAATCCTTTTAGGAGTTCACCACTGTCCTCAGACTAAATTGTGTATATATCACAGCTTAACATATAGTATCTGGTCTCCAGATACTTTGCTGGTTACATTATTCAATGCAATATTCTGTCTCTGATGACATGGGACTTCTAACACTTCCTTCTTAAAGTTCACTGTTTTCACCCAGTTGCTAGACTTGCAAATGCAATCTCCACTGTCTAATAAGTTACTCATCCCTCAACCCAAAGTTTATTTGGCCAATCCCTCAGAGACTTCAAGTCTTCCTTTTATTAACTTTCTCTTGGAATTATTTGATGCCCAAATTATTCGCTGTTTATGGTTTTCAAATTCAAGTATGGGCAACACTATGGTTTTGCAAAAATGTTTCAAGGAGTATGTAGTATTTACACAGATAACTTAAAGGAAATCAGTCTTTAGAACCTCAAGTGACGGGTACACTTTTTACTAAATTTGGTCCACCCATGACAACACATCAATAATGGAGATGTAGACTTTCTTTCACCATTTCTCAATTCACAATTAACTTTCTCTTACATTCTCTTTTTTCTTCCCTTATGAAAGAAGTGCATTACTTCTTATCATCCTGAATCTTCTCTATAGCACACAATTTATGTAAGCTGAGTGTAAGCTGCTCGGATATTAAAAATGATGTCTGATTATAGATCTCTGACATTTTTTATTGAAGTACAATTAACATACAGTGTTTATTAGTTTCAGGTATACAATATAATGATTTGATAAGTCTATACATTATTTAGTGCTCGTTAGAATAAGTGTACATTTTTTTTGTATTTCAAATCTTTAATTAAATTCATTTATTTGAAACATGCTTACACAGAGGACAGATACAGGATTTCAAGTAACTCATGGTAGAGTCCATTGTCCATCTAAAAATATGCTTCTTTCTTCCACAAAAATTCTGTGTTGAAAGGCAAAAAAAAATTCTTTTATACCGCATAAGAGCTAGATGCAATATTCTGATGTAAATTTATGTAAGATAACTGTATTCTTAATACCCTTTCACCTATCCCCCACTCACCTTGCCTCTGGTAAAAAGTTTGTTTTCTGTTTTTAAGAGTATGTGAGTTTGTCTCTTTTTGTTTGTTTTGTTTCTTAAATTCCACATATCAGTGAAATCATTTGTCTTTCTGACTTTCTCAGATCTCTGTCTGATTTTTAATATGTAACACTGAAGGGTTTCAAAGAATTAAGTGGTATTAATATTTCAAAATTCCCTTTTTCCACCTACATATTTATATAATTTTTACTAGAAATTAAATCTATTAAAAATAAGGGTAGAATTAATAGTAAAACCTATTTTTTTCTTAGATGAATTAATATTCATCTATGGATATTGAAACCACCTAAATATAGTCTCATTCATCTCCTTAAGAAATCCATTGCAGATATTTTATTATTAATAATTTTCACAATTTTCATATATTAAAGTATTTTATCAATTATGCACTAATATCACTGCAATGATTGCTCAATTCATAAAAACATTAGGGACCGATGGTCATAAGAAATTTAAATAAAGAGTTACAATTAAGATAAGATCACCAATAGAAGAATTTCAAGAATAAAATATGTGACATTCATCTAAGTGAAAATTTTATTTAAAGGGAAAATAAATTATTAACAACTTCTAACTATTAAAGACAACGTGATCATTTATTTTTTTAAATAGATAATGGTGCTAAAGTGCTAATATATTTGAATTTCACTGGTCATATTTACTAAGATGATACTGCAGTTTCACTTAATAATAACAATATTTGCAATCTTTGGAAAGTATAGTTCTTGAAGCTTTATAAACATGATTAAAAAAACATATTTCAATTTAAACATATTCAAGGACAAATACACTTTTACAAAATCTTTTAATGGGTTTATTTAATTTTTGCCTCATCCACAAAACAGTAAGACCATTAGAGGCAGTGGTAATAAATTTTTATTCCCCTTTGTTATTCTTATATAGTTATTCATTTTAGTTGTTATTTTTTTCCCCAAGTACTTTAATTCTACTCAATCTTAAAAAGACATATCGGATTCTACTTCTTTTTTAAACTACCTCTGATCACCTAAGATAAGACAATAACTTTCTCCTTTAAACTCTGTTGCTCGCTAGTATTTGTGATACTCAAGGATAATGCAGTATCTATTTTGTCTCACCAGAGATGCATTTTTCATTATCTGTTTACACATTAACATACACATGTATGCACTCAATCATTCTCTCCACGCTATCAATATTATCTACTAGTCTCAAATAACTTTGCAAATCTACAGAAAATGTATTATCTCATATTGATTAGAATTTAACCTCCATTAGAGAAGGGCTTTGACTGTATTTTTCCATTCTATCAAAGTTGCCTATCATGTACAGGAGGTACTTAAATATTTATTGAATATAAAAAAGGAGCTAATGACTATTTTATTAAAATATTTAAATTAAGATATCCAGAATGCTCTTTGAGAATGTCCTAACATTTAGTTTTATCAACCTTAAAATAATAATAAATAACTCAGATGTACTATTGCCATATATGAGTAATTAAGGATATTGATTCATTCACTTGATGTGGACCTTTTATTTTTTTCAATAGGTATTAAAACATAAAGTTTCAATCTCAAATGCTAAAAGAACAAATAGTTGGAAAGAGAGTATAAGAAAATGTAAGTGCCAGAGAAGTCTACAGTTCTTTATTTTTTTGAAATGAATTCTTTTGTCACAATAGTCAATTATAGCTGTCATTTTATCTCCTGAATCTCTTGCTTAGAAATATGACAGAAAGATTTTGGTTTAGTCCTGGAGATTGATTTAGATAGCTCTACAAGCAAGGCAATAATTTATTCTCTTAATAATTCTCTACAAAGTGTTCTTAATATTTCAAATGTGCTTCACTTTTCAATATTTAGCATTCATTCATATTCCAGAAATTACATTCAAAAGTAATAGATTGGCAATTTTCATTAGAATGAACCACATAAAACTATCTTCCGGTTCCTCTGAGGAGCACCTATTCTGTAGGTGGCTTAACGATTTTAAGTTGACTTCATATTCACTCTTCTTTTGGTTTTGGAAAAGTTTATATCCAACCTAACATAACTCTTTCATTTCAAGAGTTTTGAGATAAAAGATTTTCAGAAACAATGTAGGAAAACAATGAAAATTATCTTTAGAAACTAGAGAATTTACTTTCTGAATTAAATGGTCCGCTAAAACAAGAAGTCTTCTGTGTTGACAGTCCCTGGTTGCCATGGTAACTGCTCTGGCTATGAGCAATGCATAGAATCAAACCCATCCTTTGAGAACTAAAACAAAACAAAACAAAACAAAAACAAACGAACAAGCAAAACCACTGGCCTCCAAAAGAGGTTATAGGACAAACTGAGAAAAATCGCATGTTTACAAAGCAAAGCAATATGATGCTTAAAATAAACAACAATCAAAATTTCCTCAAGTGACTTGAAATAATATTCATTTGAGTAATGTTTCATGTGTCTTTTCATGTTTTTCTGCTATCAAGACTTGAAGAGGAAAATCAAATTCCCTGCCCCCATACTTTCCTCAGTAGCTGATTTTGTTTGCAAACACAGGAGTCTCTGCAAATTTCAGACAAGGGAAGAAGGTTAAATTGACTTCAGTATTAAACACAGGGGCTTTTCTGTGTTCTTGACTTCCTGTTGCATGACACTGTTGACTGTGCCTTGCCTTTTGAAATTCCTCCCTTTATTTCAGCAACACTATACTCTGCCCCAGCTCTACTTGTTTGTTTGTTTGTTTGGGGAGCATTTATTTCTTATGTTTTTCTTTTAATCCTGGATATTTTTCAGAAAAATAAAAATCATTGTTACCCATGTGGTCTTGTCTCCTAGATTATTTTTTATTTCTAGTTGCCTACTGAAAGTGGAAATTTTATATACTATCTCAGTTATTCCTGTATCTAAAGGTCTTTAAGATTGGTACCTAAAACCTTTGAATCTTTTTTTTTTTTTTTTTTACCACCTCTTAGTCCTGGCAGCTTTTTCTTGAGGGCTAGGGTGTCATATTTCATTGAGCTTTATTTATGAAAAACTTTAGGACTAAATTTAGAGTTATTTTTCTCTAGAAAAGATTTGCATTTCCTTCTGCCTGAGCCAAAGAACACCATGAACCTGGGACTATTTAACCATTTTAACAGATAGTTCTATAAAATGAAACAACTGGTAATTTCCCTTTGTCTGTTTTCTTATTTGCGAGCTTGGAATCTTTATATTTTTTATATTCTACTTTTATTTCTCTTCTCCTCTCTCTACTTGGTGTATTTTGACTGTTCAGTGTAATTTTTTTTTTTTGGCTTTTATTTATTTTATTTTATTTTATTTTATTATGTTATGTTAATCACCATACATTACATCATTAGTTTTTGATGTAATGTGCCATGATTCATTGTTTGCATATAACACCCAGTGCTCCAAGCAGAACGTGCCCTCTTTAATACCCATCACCAGGCTAACCCATCCTCCCACCCCCCTCCCCTCTAGAACCCTCAGTTTGTTTTTCAGAGTCCATCATCTCTCATGGTTCATCTGTGTGGGATGACTTTAAAGCCACTCATCCTTTGCATACTTATGGCTTCCCTAACACATTTAAACATAAATTTAATAAATTTCAAAGTGTATATATATACACACATATATATTTAATTTATTATTAAATTATTATTTTTATTTTTAATTGTTATAAAATTATTTTTACAATAAACGTGTAAAATCATTATAGCATAATTCATTCAAGCAGCTCATGCAGTTTGTAATATGATAATAAGAGCTGATACCTACACTGGAATTTCCACATAATCAGTGTTTTATAAATATTTCACTTATTGATTAATTTAATCTTCACAACAACCCTTGAGTTAAGAGATGTATTATCCCTATTTTAAAAATTAAAAAAAAAGTGACACAGTGAATTAATGTAACCTTCTCAAAGATGTAGGGCTGTTAAGTAGTAGAGTTAGAAATTGAAGCCAAGCCACTTCTGTTGTCTTCTGTTTTCAGCATTTTGGTAAACACTCATGGAGATAGAGGAAAACTAGAAGATAATTTTTTTAGGTTTCCTGGGTCAGGGAGACAAGCATTTGTGCTTAATGAATATGAAAAATAGCATACATAAAAGAAAGCATAAGTTTAATGCTAGGATGTGTGGTAGAGAATATAGCAAATTATTCTCATCAGAACTAAGCAACAGCATTTCTTTTACATATATGAACATTGATGCCTACAACACTCCTATAAGGTAGATAAGATTATCAACTTTTACTAAGTGACGAAATTGAAGTTCAGAGTATAAGTAATTTACCCAGGGCTAAACAGTCAGTAAGAGATGATGTTGGTATTTAGGTTTGCATCCGTGTGTCTCAGAATATGTGTTTCCTTATCATAACACACAGAAGAGAGGAACATAATAAAAGGGGGCCTAAAGGAAAGATGGGCTGGGACTTTTCCTTAGTCTTAAAACATGGAGAAGTTATACTAGATTCAAAAAAGAGAGAAGGGCATTCCAGAAAAATAGGGGGTTCTGAAAGCCAGGCTGAGGAGTAGAGGTAAGTACTGGATATTTGTGAAGAAAGGGATAAAGATCAATTAGATTTTTTAAAAATAGACTAGCCTAGATTACATTGACTATATTTGAGCAAGGAAGTCAGCTAAAAGACTAGAATTAATAAGCAAGAGATCTGTGGTGACAGAAACAGTAAAGAAAGGTAAAGTATATAAATTACAATCATCCTGATAAAACTTTACTTCAATAAAGCACTTTCCAAATGCACGTTCATGTAATATACAGACCAGATTGGCTGACTGAACATAAAAGTGAAAGAGAATAATAAAACTGGATTATTTCAAGTTAATTTTAAATCTTTATTACATATAAGCTGATAGTTCCACTGACTGACATAGAGAAATTAGGAGAAAAAAAACTTGTGAGTAAAAGTGATAATGAAATCTGTAGTAAACTTGTTGAGATTGAGGTGATATTGAGATAACCAAGTGAAAAAAAATAAAAATATATATATATAGGACTTTTAAGCAGATCCAGGAAAACAGAACCTAAATCATATCCACAGCACCTTCTCTAAAGTTGAGGTCTTAAGAAAAAAATGCCATAGATGGAGAATAATATGCACCCAAACTTCAGAAATGTCCACAGCTAAACTGTGGGAAGAAAAATCAACAAAGGAAACTGAGTAATAAAAACCTGAGAGGCAGGTATTTCTCATGCTTTGTCCGGCAACATCCTGATTCTTTGAAGGTAGAAGGTGAGAACAGCAGATGTAATATAAAGGACCAAAAACTATCTTTTTCCATTTTGGAAATATAGTTTAATATGTAACTAGTACTAAGTACTTAGTAAATTTTTGCTACTAAATGTGTAATATAAAAACAAGAAACTGGAACCACTCGTGCAGACAGAATTCACTCATTAAGAAAAGGGGTGCCTGGGTGCCTCAGTTGTTAAGCATCTGCCTTAAGCTCAGGTCATGATCCCAGGGTCCTGGAATCGAGCTCCACATCAGGCTCCCTGCTCAGCCAGAAGCCTGCTTCTCCCTCTCCCACTCCCCCTGCTTGTATTTCTGCTCTTGCTATCTATCTCTCTGTCAAATAAATAAATAAAAAGAAAAGAAAAAAGTAATGAAGGAAACCAATCTTTATCAAGCAAGGACTATCTTCTAGGCACTATGAACATTTTGGAAAAATTGCTAGGGAAATATAAAGTAGTAATTATTAAAAACATTGGTATTAATGTTATGAATAACACCATACCTCATTAGCTGCAGGAAAACTGAACTTAATAATAAAATAAGGGGAAATATATATGGTATTATCACCCTGCAAGGTGGAAAATTGAACCATGACTGTAAAGCAAATTAATTAATTATTTTGATTAAGTTCTTGCATATTAATAATCAGACACATATATAAAATGAAGAAAAACTATATTAATTATCCAGTACTAAGAGTGATAGCTTTGTTTTGTGAATATTTACAGGAAAAAAAGACAGACTAGATTTGACCTTGTTAAGGCAAAATGTTCTTAAAAGATTATATTAAAGATGCCAGAGATATACCTGAACTTTACACACACACACACACACACACACACACACACACACACACGCACAAACACACTCTTCTGGAAGGGATAAAACTGAATTTTACCTCACTTTGTTTCAAGATACTTTGAATTTCTAAGCAATTTATAAATGTAATTCAGATAATCCAAACTTCTCACATTTCTTTTTCTGTACTCTTTAAATCTTGGATATAAGTGCATCTTAAATAGCATTCTATGTTTTTTATTTAAGAGATTTTATTTATTTATTTGACAAAGAGGGAAAGAGAGCAAAGCAGAGGGAGTTGCAGAGGGAGAGGAAGAAGGAGGTTCTCCACTGAGCAGGGAGCCCAAAGCGGGGCTCAATCCCAGAACCCTGGGATCATGACCTGAGCTGAACGCAGATGTTTAACCAACTGAGCCACCCAGGCGCCCAGGTTTCCATTTTTTTAATATTCAAAAAACTTTAAAAATCAAATCAAAGAATTAAACTATGTATGGGTTTTTAAATGATCATAATGTTTCAAATATAAATATTAGACAAACCACAAGACAGAAGAGAGACAAATCAAGGAGTCAATCCCATTTACAATTGCACCCAAAACCAATGGATAACTAGGAATAAATTTAACCAAAGAGGCAAAGGATCTGTACTCAGAAAAGTATAAAATACTCATGAAAGTAATTGAAGAAGACACAAAGAAATGGAAAAACGTTCCACGCTCATGGATTGGGAGAACCAACATTGTGAAGATGTCAATGCTACCTAGAGCAATCTACACATTCAAAGCAATCCCCATCAAAATACCATCCACTTTTTTCAAAGAAATGGAACAAATAATCCTAAAATTTGTATAGAACCAGAAGAGACTCCAAATAGCCAGAGGAATATTGAAAAAGAAAAGCAAAGCTGGCGGCATCACAATTCCGGACTTCCAGCTCTATTACAAAGCTGTCATCATCAAGACAGTATGGTACTGGCACAAAAACAGACGCATCGATCAATGGAACAGAATCGAGAGCCCAGAAATGGACCCTCAACTCTATGGTCAACTTATCTTTGACAAAGCAGGAAAGAATGTCCAATGGCAAAAAGACAGTCTCTTCAACAAATGGTGTTAGGAAATTGGACAACCACATGCAGAAGAATGAAACTGGACCATTTCCTTACACCACACACAAAAATAGACTCCAAATGGTTGAGAGACCTAAACGTGAGACAGGAGTCCATCAAAATCCTAAAGGAGAACACAGGCAGCAACCTCTTCGACCTCAGCTGCAGCAACTTCTTCCTAGAAACATCGCCAAAGGCAAGGGAAGCCAGGGCAAAAATGAACTATTGGGATTTCATCAAGATAAAAAGCTTTTGCACAGCAAAAGAAACAGTCCACAAAACCAAAAGACAACCGACAGAATGGGAGAAAATATTTCCAAATGACATATCAGATAAAGGGCTAGTATCCAAAATCTATGAAGAACTTATCAAACTCAACACCCAAAGAACAAATAATCCAATCAAGAAATGGGCAGAAGACATGAACAGACATTTTTCCAAAGAAAACATCCAAATGGCCAACAGACACATGAAAAAGTGCTCAACATTGCTCGGCATCAGGGAAATCCAAATCAAAACCTCCATGAGATACCACCTCACACCAGTCAGAATGGCTAAAATTAACAAGTCAGGAAACGATAGATTTTGGCGGGGATGTGGAGAAAGGGGAACCCTCCTACACTGTTGGTGGGAATGCAAGCTGGTGCAACCACTTTGGAAAATAGTATGGACGTTCCTCAAACAGTTGAAAATAGAACTACCATACGATCCAGCAATTATTGCACTACTGGGTATTTACCACATTGATACAAATGCCAGGATCTGAAGGGGTACGTGCATCCCAATGTTTATAGCAGCAATGTCCACAATAGCCAAAGTGTGGAAAGAGCCAAGATGTCCATCGACAGATGAACGGATAAAGAAGAGGTGGTATATATACACAATGGAATATCATGCAGCCATCAAAAGGAGTGAGATCTTGCCATTTGCAATGACATGGATGGAACTGGAGGGTGTTATGCTGAGTGAAATAAGTCAATCAGAGAAAGACATGTATCATATGACCTCACTGATATGAGGAATTCTTAATCTCAGGAAACAAACTGAGTGTTGCTGGAGTGGTGGGTGGTGGGAGGGATGCGGTGGCTGTGTGATAGACATTGGGGAGGGTATGTGCTATGGTGAGCGCTGCGAATTGTGCAAGACTGTTGAATCACAGATCTGTACTTCTGAAACAAATAATGCAACATATTTTAAGAAAAAAGAAAAAGAAGAAGATAACAGGAGAGGAAGAAAAGGGGAGTATGTCAGAGGGGGAGACGAACCATGAGAGATGATGGACTCTGAAAAACAAACTGAGGGTTCTAGAGGGGAGGGGGGTAGGGGGATGGGTTAGCCTGGTGATGGGCATTGAGGAGGGCACGTTCTGCATGGAGCACTGGGTGTTATGAACAAACAATGAATCATGGAACACTGCACCAAAAACTAATGATGTAATATATGGTGATTAACATAACAATAAAAAAATTAAAAAAAAAAAAAAAAAACAGAGAACAGACTGACGCTCACCAGAGGGAAGTGGGTGGGGGAGGGACACAGGTGAAGGGGATGAAGGAGGGCACTTGTGTTAAGCACAGGGTGACGTATGGAAACCTGAAGCTAGTATAACGCCGCATGTCAACTAACTGGAATTAAAATAAAGAAATAAAAATAAAGAAAGCTGGTATCATTAAAAAAAAAAAAAAAATTAATGATGTAATATATGGTGATTAACATAACAATAATTTTTTAAAAAATAAATAAATATTAGACAAACCACAGATATGTCTATGCAGGTAAATATATGCAAACCAAATATATGGAGGGATCTATCGATATCTACACTCAGCCTTTTGGAATGTTTATTCAGAATAAGTTAAAGTCATGCATTGAGATAGTCACACTTAAATTTTCTTTCCGTCTGAAGTATTGTGGGGATAAGTAAATGACAAATTTCTTTTTTTCTAATTATTTATTTATTTGAGAGAGAGAATGAGATAGAGAGAGCATGAGAGGGGAGGGGGTCAGAGGGAGAAGCAGACTCCCTGCTCAGCAGGGACCCCGATGCGGGACTCCAGGATCATGACCCGAGCCGAAGGCAGTCGCTTAACCAACTGAGCCACCCAGGCACCCAAAGGACAAATTGCTTATCTGCTTGTAAAAGAAATGTAGGATAGACAATCACTGAAGAAGAGTATATTAGATGTTTTCACATACTTTCTCACTAATAAGGGCATAGAAAGTGTAAAATGGTAAGATTAAGCATTTCAGTTATTCACTTTTTCCCACACAAGTGTTATCATTTATTACTATAAAAAGGGCTTGTTTATTTATTAAGTTCATAATTAATATACAGGGTCATATGAGTTTTAGGTGTTCAATGATTACATAATTGTATATTACCTACCCAGTGCTCATCATTATAAGTGTACTCTTAATCATCTTCACCTATTTCACCCATCCTCCCACCCACCTCCCCTCTGGCAACCACCAGTTTTTTATCAATATTTAAGAATCTGGTTTTTTGAAAGAAAAAAAAGAATCTGCTTTTTTTTGTACAGATCAACACCAAAAAAATGAATAATCCAATTAAAAATTAGCAAAAGACATTTTTCCAAAGAAAACATAGATGGCCAATAGACAGGTGAAAAGATGCTCACCATCACTAATCATCAGGGAAGTGCAAATCAAAATTACAATGAGATATCATCTCATACCTGTCAGTATGCTTAAAATCAAAACCATAAGAAATAACAAGTGTTGGCAAGGATGTGGATAAAAAGAACCCTCATGTACTGTCAGTGGAACGTTAAATGGTACAGCCATTGTGGAAAACAGTATGGAGGCTCCTCAAAAAATTTAAATTGAATTAGAATATAATCCAGTAATTTCACTACTGGGTATTCACCCAAAGAAAATTAAAACACTATATAAAAAGATATATGCAATAAATGTAGAGTCCAACCGCCACAATATGGAAGCAACCCAACAGTTAATCCATACATGAATGACAAAGACGTGATGTGCTATATATATATATATAATGGAATATTACTCATCCATAAGAAGGAATGAAATCTTGCCATTTGCAACAACGTGGATGGATATAGAGGCTATAATACTAAGTAAAATAAGTCAGAGAAAGAAAAATACCGTATGACTTCACACATATGTGGAATTTAAGAAACAAAGCAAATGAACAAAGAAAAAGAAGACAAACTCTGAAAAGTGCTTGTTAGACACCACAATATCATTTAGCCTGCATATTTTGCTTCTTTGTTATTTTCTTCATTTTCAGTACTGTTTTCTGACAAATAGATAACTTCTGACTTTACAGGACATTCTCTGTAGTAAATAAACAAAGTATTTTAATAATTTTTTAAATTTAAATATGTAAGGTTCTAAATAGTCACTCTTTTATGTTCCAAATTGGATAAACTTTAATATTGCCGGCAGTCCTATCTGTATCAGACCAAGAAAATTAATGATCCATAAACAAGTATTCCAAGTACAATATTTAGGTCACCAGACAATAACCCACTTCCTAGAAATCCACCTAAAATTATCCTATTTCTAATTTTTTAATCTATGTAGTACTCACTCATGAAAGTTTCTCTATATATACTACATGCATAAAGAGACATAAACTGTAATGGGAAGAATACATTTCTATTTTATAAATTTACAATTCTCAAGTCTCTTACAAATGAGAAATGACATCGATTTGCATTTATCTTGCAGTTCTGATTTTGACTGTCTGCAAAAACTGACTTATGAGATTATTGCGAAGTTTTTATCAAAATATCATCAAAATGTACACAGGCTACCCACTATTAAAAAATCAATTTTTAAATATTTACATCATAAAGCATCAATAACAATTTTGAGACTATGCAGTGTCTATTTGAATAATTAACCACAATTGCATACTGAGATAAAAGGAAAAAGGCCAGCAGCCAATCTTTCTTGAATAACTTGTAATTCAGATCCACCTGTGTTAGGTTCAAAGAAATACTTCCATGTTTTCAACTGTTTGAGCATTTTGATGAGTAGGCAAGACATTCTTCTGTCCAACAAGCTACTAGGGAATTTAATCATCACCTTTCTTCTTCCCATCCATTACCTTTGTCTATTTTTTTCATTTTCAAAACGTTCTTTTATGAATTACTTTATCAGTTCATTCAATTATTTTTGAACACTTACTATATTAGTAGCGCAATCCTAGACACGATAAAGGAGTAAAAACTGGAGAAGTCTTATGTAGGCAATGAGACATATGTACGACGGGTCAATCATAATGCCATCACATGGATCAGCCCCTTCCTGCCACCTCAACCTCTGACCAATCTCAAGAAATTATTTATACTACTTGGTTCATAAAACTTGGTCCCAGACCACTGATTTCTCATCACTACTGGTTATATTCTCTTCCCTCTACTTTCTTTTCCCTTTACCACAGATTCTTGAAATGCAGGAGTTTGGTGTTTTTGCTTTGGTTTGGTTTTTGTTTTTTCCTTTAGGGGTAGGAATAGGCAAAGGGGAAGAAGGTAAAGCTTAGATTTTACAAATTCAAAAAAAAAGTGATTTTGAATGTCTTTGGTCTAACCTCTATTGTAGGTATCATATTCATATAGTAAGTACATAGAAGCACACACTGACAGTCACAACAAATAATAAAGTAAAAGGGAATAACAGAAGACCCCATTGAGCTCTGCCCCAGTAATATCCACAAAAATTCTGACATGGGTACCCTTAAACAATAAACCCAATAGCTATGGGTAGCCTAAATGAGTCCAAAACTTGCCACAAAACAAGGCTAGCAAGTTATGTATGTAAATAACTACAATATGAAGAAACTGTGAAAATGCCATTAAAGAAGGAGAAATGTTCTACCTAGGATGATCAGGTAATAATAACCCTAGAGGGGTTATGCCCTACCATTTGATGGAGAGATACCACAGACTGTTTTCCTGAAATCAACTCCCCACTCCAAACAGAAGGAGAAATATGGAGGCAGACTAAATCGAAGCTCAATTTGATAGCCCAGTTCGGTGGGGCATTGATGGAAAAGTATGTGGGGTCAGATCTCAAAGGAAATTAAAAATGTTTTTAAAGGAGCACCTGGGTGGCTCTGTAGGTTAACCGTCTGCCTTCTGCTCAGGTCATGATACTTGACTCCTGAGATTTAGCTTGCATCAGTCTCCCTGCTAAGTGGGGAGTCTGATTCTCCCTCTCCCTCTGCCCCTCTCTCTGCTCATGATCCTGCTCTCTCACTCTCTCTCAAATAAGTAAATAAAAATCTTTTAAAAAAGTGATTTTAAAGATTTCAGTCTTTTCCTGGCAATGCATAAAAAAAATCAGAGTTCAGAGTCAAGATGTAAGATTATCAAAGTATGTCATAGTTTTTAATATAGTCAAGATTTCTTCTGCTGATACTCAAGTTTTGATTCTCTCTAAATTTTACAACTTAATTTCTTGAGAAGACAATCTGAATGACTTAACTCACATTTTGTATCAAGCTTTGAGAAGTTACTTTGGCTCACCTGAATCCAATCAGAAAGTAGCAAAAGGAAGATTTTAGTTTACGGCTGGCTCTTAAATAGGGGCCGAAGACTTGACAAATTCAAGTTGGAGAAATTATGGGCTATGCCAGAACATTAGTCACAAGTCCAGTGAAAGTAGCAATAGACAGTGTTAGATGTTACACATTAGTATGGAAGAGATTCATAGCTGACATATTCTAGAAAGTTCTAGGGAAGACCTACACAAAAATTAGGACAAACTAGACTTTGCTTGATGCTGGAGATCATTTTATTTTTTTGTATAGAGTTCTGATTATAAGAAGACGAGACCTCCACATACAATTGTTTAAAAGAGGTTTAAAAAGATAACCAGACTGAAATGTTCTAACTTGAAGCTTATTTCAATATTTTGATGCCCTTTTGGGAGAGTCCATGAAAAGCAACATTTATAAGTTGATTGTGCAGAAAGCACAAGAGTACACAACTTAGAATGACTCATCAAAGACAAAATATTGTCTTACTTGCTCTGCTTTAATATTTATCTAGGTAGTAAAAGAGGGTACAAGTGATTCGCTATAATCTACATTTTCTCTCTCTCTCTCCTTTTTTTTAAGATTTTATTTATTTATTTGACAGAGAGAGACACAACGAGAGAGGGAATGCAAGCAGGGGGAGTGGGAAAGGGAGAAGCAGGCTTCCCGCAAAGCAGGGAGCACGATGCGGGGCTCCATCCCAGGACCCTGGGATCATGACCTGAGCTGAAGGCAGACGCTTAATGACTGAGCCACCCGGGCGTCCCTCTCTTTTTTTTGAGCCCATAGCTAACTATACCAAATTTTAGCCAATGGATTGTGATTTCCAGGTCTACACATATCTGGTCTCCTTCTACTACCAAATTTGCTTCTACAGGCTTTTCCCCCTTTTGCTGATCTTTCCAAGATCCTCACTTCACTTTACTAAATATGAAGCATACAGAAAAAGAAAAAGAACATTAAATTTGCAGGTTTAACTAACCAACCAAAGTAGTAAGTTACCTGTCCAAATAGGTATATGACAAGCTCAGTGAATCGGAAAAACTAAGTTGCCTACGCATGTTAGATATAATGGTTTCAAATATTCCCTTAATAACAGTTTTAAATAAATAAATTTCCCAATTATAGGGGTCCAAACGAAGAAAACAAGAAATTGTGTTTTATGTTCAAACAAAACAGTTTAGATTTTAAATATTAGTAATAATTCCAGTTGTTATTTCAGTTGCACAAGAAGTCATTAAGTTAATAAGGAATTTCAACAGAAAAACATATCCCTCTTAACTCAGCAGTCTCCCAATAAGCCCAATTCACTAAAAATTAGCTGCTGTAATTTATAAGAGCACTTATTAAGATGAATCACTTCTAGATGTAATTATCTTCATTTATTGAAAGTTATGGGAAAAAAAGTGAAGGATACATTTTTTTTAACTGAAGGAAATATGTTGGAGAGAATTAAATCCTCAGCACAACCACAAAAAAACGAATATATTCATTGCTGTATTCAATCATTTTAATGCTTTAACATTTGCTCTTTTTCTAATTTATATGAATTATCTACATTGTGATATATATTTTATTTTTCATTCCACCCACATCTGCCTTGATTGAGATGTTTTGTGTATTTTAAAAATTCTATTCCAAATGCTAGTGTGTTTCCTTGTATACATTGAGTTTACAATCAAGCA